>NW_022045117.1:182500-193988 GCF_900880675.1 Sparus aurata | reverse complement strand
AGTCTTTATGATGTTTTATTTGTTTTCTTCTGTACAGTTGAGTTGTGAATAATTTCTTGTTTTGCTGATTGTTTTCTTTTATTTTCTTTGTGTGATTACATATTAAAAACAGACAACCGCTCAGTAAAGAAAGATTATGAGAAAGATCTTGATGTTTGTAAGTGAAATGAAATCTCAAATATTATATATTAACTAGGGCTGTCAAACAATGAATTTTCTTAACCGCGATTAATCGCAAATGAATTGCAATTTTTTTTCGGCACTTTTCTTTTTGTTCTTAATGTACCTTGATGTATTTTTTCACTTTCAGCAACATAAGAAAGGGAAAATATGCTTGCGCGATTAACGCAATTAAGTTTGACAGCCCTAATATTAACATATCAACTGTTCATATAAAAATGATTTTAAAAAATGCCATTATAGACAGTTAATGTATATGTTTTACTTACATGCTTTGTAACTGATTACATCAACTTAAAACAATCCAGATGAATCTTAAATAGTTCTGTCTGTGATCTTTTGGTTTCTTTGTCATGATAAAGATGAACAAAGTGTTTCCTGTAGTTCAGTGTGACTTCTTTGTTTCTACCTGCAGGAGACACTGAGGGAGGAAGTGGGTTCAGTCTGACACACGTCTTTATTCACTCTCTAGATATTTATGTACTTTCTTCATCTTTAGACAAAACTGTTACTGAGATACTCTCAAAGTATCTGAAGAGTACTCGTCCAGTTACTACACATGTACAAATGTAACAACTTGGCAACTGAAATACATCCAATCTGAATCACCCTGGTAATAGATTTCTTCAGGACTCAATGGCTGATGTTATCAGTTTTAGTCATTTCCACAGATTGAATGCGTCTCATGATGTCCTAACAGTTAAAAACTCAGTAAGATCCCTGATATTTGTTCATTAGATAGATCTCTTTTGTTTTATATCTTTTCATGTGATGCATGTAAACAGTGTGTAGGTAAAGAGGACATTAGGGTGAAGGACTGTAGTTTTCAGGAGCTCCACAAGATGTCGCCCCCAGGTAGGAGAAGAGAACCTGGGCTCTGCACCTGAGCTGAACATGACACAGTTTCCAAACTCCGTCATATTTCAGACATGTTTTACAAACTTCATCTTTGCTTACAGGCTCTATGCAACATAGTTAAAAGAGCTGCAGGTTATCGTCTCCTCTATCGTGTTAAGATGATTATGTTTTTATTCACACATCTTACACATCACACTTATTGTACATCATCTTAATTAACTTCAAAATCAATTCCAACTCTGAAATAAAGTTATCTGTAAATCTGTTCCAACTGGGGAGGACCATGTAAGCTGACCTGACAGCTCATCTGACCTGGCAGCTGGAGCTAACTTCTAAAACTTAATCTGGTGACAACAACAACAACAGCAACAATAACAACAGTTGGAGATAAAAATGATAACTTACACGTTCGTGTTGGCTCGTGTCCTCTATCACTGCTGCTGGTTGATACAAATGCATGCTGGGATATTTGATCATCGCAGGTTCGCACAAGTGGCGTCCCGAAATCATCCTCGATGAAATCAAATGGACGTAGCAAAAATACGTGACGGCATTTGAACCACACTTTCATGTAAGTGTTACATTCAGGGCAGCACTTTGGTCATTACTCACGACGTTTCATCAGAACAGACGTGAGTGTAGATTCAGAAAGGTCTCACATATCTGGAAGAGCCTCTGATGTCTGTTTGGTCTGTTGTTTAGGAGCATTTTGGTTTCCTAATTAAATACAGAGATTAACAGAAGTTTAACCAGATAAAATACTGTGCAGAGACGGTTATCTCAAGGTGGGTATGTCCTCTATTCTTAACCATTGATTTTTGAGTCTCATTTCTGACAAATACCACACGTTGGGATGGTAGCTTGGGTCGGCTGTCAGCCCAAAGCGTCAGAGCTGACGAGTTGGAGTTCTTTCAAATTGGACCTTTGAACCCAGCCTGTAGAAACTAGGCATTATCCACCACCCATCAGCTGCCCTCATCACAGATGGCTGGAGATCTACAGTCGACAGAGACAAACTGTGTCAACTGGACACTGGAGTAAAGTTTAATCTGACAGCCTGGCTGTAATAAAGTTCATTATATCATCCTACTGTTACGACCCTAGAGGTCATAAATGTTTGTCTGTATCCCTTTTTACCTGAGTGAGCGTATGAGTGTGTGATTGGTTGCAGGTGTATTTGAGTGGTTGTAGGTTGTCCCTGGGAGCTGATTGGTTCCTGCCTAGAAGATGAAGGTTTAAAGGCCGGCTTCTCTCCAGTTCCTGTGGGCTCTCTCCTCCATTGTTCCAGCATGCATGTTTGTGTACAATCCATGTTTGTTAATACAACCATTTAAATATGCTATTGCTGCTGGTGCTTGGAGGATGGGGAAGAGGGGGAGTCTCACACTCTTGGTGCACCAGGTTTTCCCCTAGGCCCTGGTCTTAACAATTGGGGGCTCGTCCGGGATCTGAATGTCCATGAGGTGAGGTAGATGTGGTTTGGTTTAGTTTGTGTTAGTGTAAGTGGCCTTTAGTTAAGTGTAGTGGTCATCTCTTTTGTTAAGTTGTTGCTGCATGTTGTGTCTGTCTGAGCACCCTGACCAGATGGCTGCTGGGCACTTTCAAGGATTTGCCATGTTTGTTATTTTGCCTTTCTTATTTTTGGTGGTAATCCTGGGTGGGGGTACGCTTCAGTGTTTCGCAGTTGACTAGGCTCCTGGTCTTCTGTGATTCACTGAGTTCAGCATTTAAAGATGCCTCGAGCTCAGCAAGCCGCTGAAGACTAGCTAGGTGAGTTAGCCACCTTTTGTAGGCAGGTCACATTGGGGTGTCTCTACAGTTTCCCTTTGTTTTATAATTTGCACAGCAATGTGGTTTTATGTGAGATGGCTGCTTTTGTGTTGGTCATGTTGTGATGTGTGACCCTAATTAATACTTGTGTGCAGTAACTTTTGTGACTTTTTGGTTGTGGTAACTGGACTCTACTTTTGTTGGGACACTTGTGGTTGCAGCTCCAGTGTAAGCTGGCAACATTTTGTGTAGTTGTGACTACAGAGTGATGGCTTTTGTGTGTGGTTGTTGCAGTCCACTTTTGGTGTGGTCACATAGTGTTACTGATTTAGTGTATTAATTAGTGTGATTGGCATGGTGTCACTCCCCAGATCAGTGGATCTTGAGTGGTGGATGTGGCTTCTCAGTTTGTCTGGTTTTGTCTCTTTTTGTTCCACTCCTTTTACAGTAACGTGTGGTTGGAGATCCCAAGGTGTCCATTTTGAGTGTGGTAGTGGTAGTTCACTTTTGTTGGGTCACTTGTGTTTGCAGCTTCGAAGCTGGCAACATTTGTGTGTAGTGTTGACTACACAGTGATGCCTTTTGAGTGGTGGTTGTTACACTCTACTGTTGTGTTGGGCACTTGTTGCTGTTTTTGTTGTGTTACCACAGTTTGTGGATTTGTTTTTGTGTTCTCTCCTCATGGTGGTGGCCATTTTGTTACTGGGAGTGGTACCCAGACTTGATTTTGGTCCTGTGCAGAAGTGTTTTTATGTAGATTGGTTTTAAGGGAGAACAGATTTATGATTGCTCAACACCCGACTGCATTAACTTGAACATTTCTTTAGGGGCGAAATGTTCAGTTTTAAGGGGGCAGGTGTTACGATCCTAGAGGTCATGAATGTTTGTCTGTATCCCTTTTTACCTGAGTGAGAGTATGAGTGTGTGATTGGTTGCAGTTTCTTTTGAGTGGTTGTAGGTTGTCCCTGGAAGCTGATTGGTTCCTGCCTGATAGATAAGTGTTTAAAGGCCGGCTTCTCTCCAGTTCCTGTGGGCTCTTTCCTCCATTGTTCCAGCTCGCATGTTTGTTAATAAAACCATTTAAAAATGCTATTGCTGCTGGTGCTTGGAGGATGGGGAAGGGGGGAGTCTCACTCTCTTGTTGCACCAGGTTTTCACCTAGGCCCTGATCGTAACACTGCACTTGTCTTGATGAAGATACTTCATTTTAAATTTGAGAATGTGAAGGTTAGAGAAGTTCTTGGTAAGAATCAATCAACTCTGATTTTCCCATTTAATGTCGATTTTTCTTAGTTCAAAACATAAAAAAAAAAAAAATGGAATGTGAAGACAAAACAGTTTTGAAATTATTTCAAAGACTATCTGTTGTGTTGCAGAGTTGCCTACTGAAGTAGCATGCTAACCAGCTAACCTTGTGCCTAAAAACCTCGGTCCAAAGCTCCAGTTCAAGCAGTGTAAACATCCACACTCCCCAGGTAGTTTAGTAGCTGCACTGCTAACTGAGCTAACTAGCTAAAAATAATTATATTCATGGAACAGAATACAGTTATCAGCAGTTAGCTGCTACTCTGGTGATATGCTCCCTCTATTTGTTGGCAGTGTGAATTCAACAGGGAGCCAATTCTTAATCATTGTACCTTAACTGACCACATGACAACATACTGTGAGAATTATTATATTTGATGATGAACTCTGAACTTCTGAAGTCGACAGCAGGTCTGTTGAACTGATCAGAACCTTCAGAACTGCTTTTAACCTCATACTGTTTGTCTTTGTTTCTAATGTGTCGGTTTCAGTGTATTTTTTTTTTATGTAATTTGGTGAAGTGTCTTTGAGTATCATGAAAGGTGCCTTATGAATAACATATCTTATTATTATTATTATTATTATTATTATTATTATTATTAGTTGAATCAGTAGCGTGAAGGAGCAGCCCCTCCTAAAATAAAACGGTCCTACCTTGACCTGAAGTCTGGATGCTGGTCCTCTGCTCAAGTTTGGCAGTAAAAGTCAGGAAATGAAATACTGGAGAAAGAGAGAAAGAAGTATTCTGTCAGTAATAACTAATATATCATGTGAAGTTGATTCAAACTCATCAACTGCTAAACAGTGTTAAACTTTAAAATAAGTGCCCTGACGGACATGTTGGATAAAGTTAAAGTTCAAACTGCCTGAAACAGTCAGTTCAGTTCAGTCAGGCTGTTTAAAATGTGAGTCTACTTACTGACATACACATTAAGAAACATTAAACTCTTTTTACTCAAACATAATTTAAGGTGTTTACAGCACAAAAACATCTGATTTAATCCTCTTACAGAATGTCCCATCCACAACAGCATCTGATTGGTAACACGTCACAGTAAACAGCCTATACACTGAATGATTTGAATCTGCAAAGTAGCTAGTAATTAAATGATTTTCAAATGTGCTGGAGAGGAAGCAGAAAGTAGCAGAAAAAGGAAATACTCAAGTTAAGTCTCTGAAAATGTACTGAAGAACAGTACTTGGTCAATTAATTGGTCATCACTGGCTGTTGGACATTTTTACTGTAAATGAATATTGATCACAAATATCAGTTTTCAGTCTCCTTGATTTCAAATAATCACTTCTGGCCCTGAAAAAGCCAAATCAGTCGACCCCTAGTTCAACCCTAATGCAGCTGATACAATAAAAAATGTTTTTAATGTATACATCACATTTTGGATTCTGTGTCAAAAACTGTCATTAAAATACAATATTAATATTATCTGAACCTTTCAGTGGGTTACATTTTTCAACCAGCATCAGTCCTGATAATAACGGCCAAATATTCATTAATTTTCAGGATTTTAACCCTTCAAATATCAGTTTGTTTACATGATGCCACTCTTTTTTCAATGAAAAAACACAACAAATGGTCATTTTCCATACATTTAATTTCAAGTATTTTCATGGCAGTTTTCACATGGAACATTCTTTGTTCCAAATGTGATCTTTTATCAGTTGCATGAGGGTTTGCATGTAGTTTTATGATGAGGCAGAGCCTCCTACAGGACACAAGGGAAATAGCATGCATTTGGCCTATGGGACAAAATACAGGTAAATTGCCCTTTATAGTGAAAATTAGAAAAATTCATCCAGGACCACAGAATGAAAGACTGCTAACTGTAATTACTGTGGGATAGGAAAACGAGTTTTAATGGTACAATGTATGTACAACAGTTTTATCTGTCTGGCTGTGATATACACAACAAATAGTCATTATATGAGCTGAGGGTGAAATTTAAAAGAAAAAACATTAAATAAACACCTTTGTCAAAGTGTATGTAATATGCATTACAACGGCCAAAAAACCACAACATTTCATTTTCATTGTGTCACTAAATCTCTTCATGTGCTCCTTGGTAATACAGTTTGTGTCAAGCCCTGAAACAACGTCTCTGCTTAGAATACAATTCTACAATATCATATATAGCTGTAATCAATATATGGTATTTTTAATGACAAGTACAAAATGTTAAACTAAGCGTCTCTTCCCATGGCGGGTGTTTGTTCTGTCACTACCAGCTCACCTCCTCTCTCCGTCATCAGTGAGAATCCTCCGGGCTGAAGTGAGTCCCACTCCGCCTCAGTCTGCAGGTTCCATCCGTCTGTCCGTCCTCCTGGAGACACAAACACAATCTGTTAACAACATCTGCTAACGTTCCACTACCAACGGCCATTTAACGGTCACTGACAGCAGACTGACTACACATTTCAACAGCTGAAATAAATCACACAGAAGAAGATATTATCTCCTCCACAACTTCTGTGCTACCAAGATCCAACAAAAATATTAAAATGATGACAAAATAATGAAGTAACTGGAGTGTTTGCTGGTTAACTGCTGATGTCTGGGTTAGCTAGCTTAAATATAACGAGTCATTGAACATCAAGCTAGGAACCTAAATGAATCCTCACATCTGCAGCAGGCTCTACAACTAAATACACACGACTAATACAGTCACAGAATCATTAATAACAGTCATTAGAAGCCCTGTGAACACAACAGAATAAAGAAAAAACGTTTCTACGCACTAAATGAAGATATTGACGGACTTTGACGGAGTTTGTTACAGACCTACATGTTCCGTCTGACTGCTCATGAACTTTGGGGTTCACCACTCAAGTCTGCAGGGGCTCCACAAGATGGCGCCCGTCCCAAAGAAACGGACCCTGATCAGAACAAACTGAGAGAAGATCAATGAGTCCGCCTTCAGTTCATTACAGCTCCGTCACGTTTCAAACATGTTTTACAAACTTCCTCTTTGCTTATACTCTATGCAACACAGTGAAAAGAGCTGCAGGTTGTCTTCTCCACTCATCGTGTTAAAGACGATTATGTTTTTTTCACACCCAGTGATGTGTGGCCCAATTGTTGAAAAACGCACGCTAAAGTGCCCTTTTCAGTGGCGAGAACGCGCTGTATTTTTGTCTGTGCACGCACCTGTTCACACCTCTTGAAGACACATCAGAAATGTTCTGCAGTCACGCCTTCACTTTACTTTCACTATCAACTGGTTCACCTGGTGACGATGGCGCAGCGCGAGTTCCAGCAGGTGAGTAAACGACTAAAACCAGAATAATAGAATAAATCAATAAGTGCAGCCTGTCTGTTAAAGAGGATACAGCTTGTTATCATCACAGTCACTTCACTAACTGAGCTGCTAACAGCTGTTTGTTCACTTCACTGACAGAATACAGACAAACTGTCAGTCCACTTTATAAATGTGGGAAATTCACAGTCGGTAAGAAAACGATGATTGTGTTGTTTGAATGCAGTCAGAGGAAGTTGTGTCGACTTTCAACTGAATAATCTCTTTAAGCTTCTATTGTTTTATTTCATGTAGGATGAGATAATATTAAAGTCGGTCGGCCATTTTAGATGATCAGCGGCTCAACAGGAGCAGGAAGAAGAGTTATAACTCATTAAAGTTACATCAGGACAGTAAGAACACTTGTGGGAGAAACGAGATTCTCTGAGTTTACATTTAAATATGTTAAAGTATGTTATATGAAGATATTTATCTAAAAATGATTTAACACTGCTCTTATACACCCAACACACACACACAGACACAACTGCTCGACTAAAATCCAACCTGAACAGAACTTTAAATAAATCGAATGTATAAAGTGTTTGTTGATGTTTTTATTCCTGTGTGATGATGAAGACTGTGATGATGATGATGAAGACTGTGATGATGATGATGAAGACTGTGATGATGATGATGAAGACTGTGATGATGATGATGATGATGATGTTGATGATGATGATGACGACATGTTACAGGACAGTTGGTGACTCAGAGTTTTTGACTTCACTCCTCAGAGATCAGAGGACACCGTGCAGCAACACTGACACAAGTAAGAGTTCACTGTTTGTACAAAGACATTAACTTCACACAGATTCATGATGAAGTGTCACCAGATAACTTTTACTGTGATTTGACTTTATCAAGCTGACTATCATGAGTTAATCATGGCTGTCTGGGTGAAACAGAGAGTTCAGTATCAGAGAACATAAATTCTGTTCCTTCTTCCCTCCAGGTGAACGAGTCTCTGAGGTTTCCAGCAGAGTGACATCATGGCGGCAGCAGGATCAGGTCAGTCCAGTCAGATTAGTCCAGATAACACTCTGTCTTATCTCTTTGTAAACAGGTCTGTGAAGTTTATCTGATCAGACAACCTCAGTTCTGAAGCATCATATTTCATTCCTGTAGTCTGGTGGTACAGCAGCAGATACTTCTGTATCTGTTGTCAGATGGCAGCAGGGTGAACAGACTGTTGCTGGTTGGGTGCTGTCTTTTAGTACCTTTGTGCTCTGTGCAGACGTCTCACTGTAAGACACGTGGCCGTGGTCGCAGATGGTGGGGGAAACTATTATAATGAGAGTGTAAATTTGGATTGACAATTTGATCAACAAATCATATTTTTTTTTCTACAGCTCCAGGGTATTCTAGAAGGCCTGCTTGCTCAGTCACGTGAAACCTAGCTTAACTAGCAAGTTGTGATTGATACAGAAGGTCCAGTTCTGATAGGCACGGTTTGCCACTGATTTACAGGATATGTAAGAGTGATGTTTTTTTTAAAAAGGAACCATTACACACTGCTCATAAACTACAGTATTATCTAAAAAAAAACTGAAATACCACAACAGAAACAAAAGGGAACTAAACAAAACCATCTTATGTAATTAAACCAGGATTAATAGAACTAAACAATGAAAGTAACCTGACAATAAAAGGAAGAAAATTAAATAAGACAAAACAGGGCGTAGCAAGGTAAGCAAAACAGCAGTACCAGTCTACAAAAAGCATAACAGATTAAATGAGGAATGTAATCAACATAGTTGGCTTTACCTCTCCTGCTTGATTATCGCAATGTACTATCAGCACACTGAGCAGTAGATTGTTCTGTTTTCCTCACGATATGATCTCCCTTCGTTGTTTCTCATGAGGCGGATGTTGGTGGTGTCGTCCTCATACTTCACAAAAGAGTTCTCTGGATTTCTGGGAGTGCAGCCATGGGTCTACTTTATGAACAGGAGGGGGCTGAGCTCACAGCCCTGAGGGGCTCCAGTGTTGAACAGTAATGTAGGGTCCTATGATTTCGAAATCGCGGAATTGGCCGATTAAAACTGAATCTATTTTTTAACGTGGAATCTCGCGGAATTTGACATAATTTCACTGAAATGCTGTTTTGGTGTGGAAGAGAAAAGTTTGTCTGAGGAATACTACATGGAGGGAAGATAATCTGGGTGGCACAACAAGCCCCCTTCAAAGACTGAGCCCCTCCCCCTTCAAAAAAATGTAAGCATGGCAAAGCGGCTGCCCATGGCTCTGTCTTCGTCGGCGAAAAAACTGAGAAACTCGACATTAACTCCTCAGTACAGAGCTGAGCAGTTCCCGAATGACGAATGGTGATGTCGCTGATAGGTGGGAAACTTGAAGAGAGAGAGCTCACAAGTACTAACTAGTCCTACAGCTTCAATAACTTGTTTAAGTTACTTTTGAATAAGTTTAAAATGTTTGGTTGTTGTTTCAGAATCAGAATCAGATTTATTAGCAAAGTATGTGAACACATACAAGGAATTTGACTCAGTTTTTTTTTCTTCGCTCACAATGTACATAGACGTAAACATGAACATAAACATAAAATAACAAACATTCAACTAGGAAGAACAAGAAGAACAAAGACCATTAAGTTAAAGAATGGTAAATAAATAAGTAAATAGGTAAGTAAAGTGTTCAGAGGTCCGGACTATTATATATATTAAAGTATATATACATACATATACATATATATATACATATCAAATCAAATCAAATCAAATCAACCTTTATTTATATGGCGCTTTTCATACAGAAAGTATCACAAAGTGCCTTACAGCAGAAAAAGAGAAACAGCAAATAAAATCAGGAGAAGAAGCTTAAAAGAACCCAACCCTCCCACCCCCATAGTCATGCACAGAGACACACACAAATATATACACACTCATACACACACTCACACCTACACACACAGCCACGCAGACACACACACTCACACCTACACAAACGCTAGCTGTCACTACAGAGACATGGCTGGGCAGCGAGATCTGAGGCACAGAGGAAGCTTTAGGAAGCTACCTTTGGGGGGCCAACCACACTGGGAGAGATCCCAGTCCAAGGTCGCAGGGAGCCCCACCACAGAGACCACCCCAACCCGGGCAGACAGGAGGCCTCGCACCAAAGTGCAGAGCCCTCTAGTCGCCCAGGCCGGAACCGTCCACGGGACAGCACCCCCCGCGGCCAGACCAGAGACAACTCCCAATCTGGCAGGCCCCCCTGAGGAAACACTGGAGATTAAAAACTGATAGTCTAAAACAGTAAAGGGTTAAAATATTGGTTAAAATATGGAGGCAAAAAACATGGGGGACTAAAACATGAAAGCATAGAAGCTAAAAACATGAGGGACTAAAACATAAAAGCATAGAGGCTAAAAACATGAGGGACTAAAACATAAAAGCATAAGAGCATAAGACATGAGAGACTATAAAAAATAAAAGCATAAAGGCTAAAACACAGAGAATAAAACAGTAAAAAAGGATAAAAAGTGCTCTGATTAGCACAGCCTAAAAGGAATTAAAAAGAGTTAAGATTTCAATTAAAAGCCTG
Organism: Sparus aurata; assembly: GCF_900880675.1. Classification (NCBI taxonomy): domain Eukaryota; kingdom Metazoa; phylum Chordata; class Actinopteri; order Spariformes; family Sparidae; genus Sparus; species Sparus aurata. Next base: position 183,003 of record NW_022045117.1, on the reverse strand, counting down.
GTTAAAAAGATGGGTCTTAAGCCTCTTTTTAAAAACCTCAGCAGTCTCCGCGACCCTGAGGTTCTCCGGCAGGCTGTTCCACAGTCGGGGCCCATAACAACTGAAAGCCGCCTCCCCGTGCTTTTTTGACTTTACCTGTGGTATGGTTAAAAGGCCGGTGCCGGAGGACCTCAGGGTCCGCGGCGGCTGATAAGGTAAAAGCAAATCAGATAGGTAAGAAGGCCCAAGACCGTTAAGACACTTAAAAACTAGTAAAAGAACTTTAAAATCAATCCTGAAACGCACGGGGAGCCAATGCAGCGACTTTAGAACTGGTGTAATGTGCTCCCGCCCTCTGGTCCTTGTCAGCACTCGTGCAGCTGAGTTTTGTAATAATTGTAGATTCGAAATGCTCTTTTTTGGAAGGCCAGAGAGCAGGGCATTACAGTAGTCTAAACGACAAGAGATAAAAGCATGCATCATCACCTCCGTGCTGGCCTGAGAGAGAAACGGGCGGACTCTGG
>NW_022045117.1:45000-177500 GCF_900880675.1 Sparus aurata | reverse complement strand
CTAATTGTCTCTGCAGTGTCTGAGCTGAGGGTGGTTCTGCTGGGAAACAGCTGGTCTCAGAGGAGTTCAGTGGGGAACTTCATACTGGGAACAACTGTGTTCAACACTGAGGAAGAACCAGACGGCTGTCTGAGAGTCAGAGGACGGGTAAAGGAGAAAGAAATAGTTCTGATCAACACCCCAGATCTGTTGCATCCCAACATGTCTGAATACAGATTGAGAAGAAATGTAGAAGCCTGTGAGAGACTCTCTGCTCCTGGACCTCATGTGTTCCTGCTGGTTCTACAGCCTGAAGACTTCACTGAGGAACACAAACTGAAGCTCTGCAGAGTCCTGAACCTCTTCAGTGATCAATCATTTGATCATTCACTGGTTCTGATATCAACACCCAGAGAGGAGAGTCCAGGTCTGATGGAAAAATACATGTCAAATCCATCGTTAATATACATGATCAGAAAGTGTAGATCCAGCTCGGTGTGGCACCGTGACCGTCAACAGTTGTTGACACTCATAGACAAAATGGTGAAGACGAATAATGGAGATCATCTGAGCTGTGAGGTTTTCAAAGACGTTACATCTCTTTTACCTGCTGGTCATCAAAGTCTGAAACAAGGTGATGGAGTCCTCGTCAACTTGGATCCTGTTAGAGATGCTGGTAAGTGACAGAACTACTTTTATAATATGATGAAAACATCTTATCCGTTATCAGATTTCAATATTAAGTTCAGGTTTTTACATTTGACAGTGTTTTTCTGTTTTACAGGGCAGAAACATCTCATGTCAAGCAGGATGCATTCATTTAAAAACCCATTAATCAACTGTGAGTACACTGAGAATTAGTTATGATGCAGTAAAAGAGGAAGTTGATTTTCTCGAAATAATTCTAATGTGTTTTTTTTTTTTACAGTGATGAAACTTTGGTCCACATCACCTACTCCATCATCAGTGGAAAACACAAACAACCAGTGTAAGTAAACTAAATAAATCCAGCAGTGTATTGTTGCACTGGGCCATAATACCAGGCCCGCTGTGTGTCTTCACTGTGAAAAGATTGTCTCCATAGTGTCAGAGGGGAGAAGGGCTGGATAGATTAACATTATATAGTAACAACATCTATAGTGACAGACCACCAAACATGTTGTTGTTTATATTTTTCATTTACAGAAATTAGTTGGTAGTAGTTAGTAGCCTACATGTATTACAGCAAAAGAGAAAAAGACAAAGAACTTTTGTTTCCCTCCTTGATCAGGATTTATCTGATGGGGGTCCAACAGGGACCTGGATGGATGAGGGGGCGCTGGTCCAAAAAGAGAGAACCAGTGTTACAGGCAGTTTTCAGTCACACTACCTCCGGTTTCCTCTTGTCTGAATTTGGCTCCACTCACCTGCTGCCATCGACCCTAAACTGTGACTTTCCCTCTTTTATTACAGTGTCTGCACTCAGGATTGTTCTGGTGGGGAACAGTGAAGACAAAATGAAAAAACTTGGTAACTTCATCCTGAAGAATCAAGATTTTAATTTCCATTACCATTCCAAGCAAGTTGTGGCCTTCCAGAGACAGTGGAGAGGAAATCCTCTAACTGTAGTCAAAACTCCAGACATGTTCAGTCTGTCTGAGGAGACCGTGAGAGAAAAGATGAAGAGCTGCATCAATCTTTGTCCTCCTGGACCAAATGTTCTCCTGCTGTTAGTGAAACCTTCTGAGTTTACAGAGAAGAACAGACAAACTCTGAAGTTCATCCTGAGTTTGTTTGGTCAAGATGCTTTAAAACACTCGATGGTCATCATCACACATGAGGAGAATGAAATGACTCTCTCTGCTAATGAACTCCTTAAAGACTGTGGAGGAAGACACTACAACATGTCTGAAGACAACCACTGGTCATTAATGCAGAAGATTGAGAACATTGTCCATGAAAACAGAGGAGCCTTCCTCACCTGCAGTGAAGAGACCATCAGACCAAAGTCTGAAGACATCAGAGCAGCTTTAAACCTGGTTCTGTGTGGGAGGAGAGGAGCAGGGAAGACTTCAGCAGCTGAGGCCATTTTAGGTCAGACAGAGTTTCCTTCAGTCTCCAACTCATCAGAGTGTGTTCAGAGTCAGGGAGAGGTGTGTGGACGTTGGGTTTCCCTGGTGGAGCTGCCTGCCTTGTGTGGAAAACCTCAGGAGGAAGTGATGAAGGAATCATTCAGGTGTATCTCCCTCTGTGATCCTGAGGGCGTCCATGCCTTCATCCTGGTCCTACCTGTGGGTCCCCTCACTGATGAAGACAAGAGTGAGTTAAAGACCATCCAGAACACATTCAGTTCTCGAGTCAATGACTTCACCATGATTCTGTTCACTGTGGAGTCAGGTCCTACAGCTCCAGCTGTTGTTAACTTTGTAAGAAAGAACAGAGACATCCAGGAGCTCCTTCAGAGCTGTGGAGGAAGATATGTTGTTCTCAACATCAAGGACAAGCAGCAGATCCCAGAGCTGCTGGACACGGTGGATAAAAATAGCCAGTCTAAAAACAAACCACACTGCTATACAACTGAAACACTGGCACATGCACAGATGGATAAAATCATACAACAAGAGAAACAAATCCACAGACAACAAGCTGAACTTCAGAGGCTGAGTCAGGAAAACAAGATTACTTGTAAGTAATTTGAATTTAAACAGTATTTACAACATTTCTACATGACTGTCTGGATCCTATACTGCAGCAACTGTGAATATTTAAGTAACTCTGTGTCTTTATATTTCACAGGTGCTGATGAAGAACAGAGCCCAGAGTGTCTCAGGATTGTTCTGTTAGGGAAGACTGGCTGTGGGAAGAGCTCTTCAGGAAACACCATTCTGGGAAGAAAGAAGTTTACAGCTGAATCAAGTCAAACATCAGTCACCAAATGTTGTCAGAAAGAACAGACTGTAGTAAACGGTCGTCCAGTCATTGTGGTCGACACTCCTGGTCTGTTTGACACAACTCTGTCTCATGAAGAGGTTAATGAGGAGATGGTGAAATGCATCAGTCTTCTGGCTCCAGGACCACATGTCTTCCTGCTGGTGATACCAATTGGCAGATTTACACCAGAAGAGAAGGAGACATTAAAACTCATCCAGGAAGGCTTCGGGAAGAATGCTGAGAGGTTCACCATCATTCTGTTAACTGGAGGAGATAAACTGGAACATGATGAGCTGTCCATTGATGAATACATCAGAAATAAATGTGATGATTCCTTTAAGAAACTGATCGCTGACTGTGGAGGAAGATACCACGTGTTTAATAACTACAGTAAACAAAACCACATGCAGGTCAGTGAGCTGATCACCAAGATCGACACCATGGTGAAGACAAATGGAGGCAGCTGCTACACTAATGAGATGCTGCAAGAGGCCGAGGCAGCGATACAGAAAGAGATGGAGAGAATCCTGAAGGAGAAGGAAGAAGGGTTGAGGAGAGAGAGGGAGGAGCTAAAAAGAAAACATGAAGAAGAGATGGATGAGATGAAAAGAAGAATGGAAGAACAGAGAGCAGAAATAGAAAAGGAGAGAAAACAGAGAGAAAAACAACTTAAAGAAAAGGAAGAAAACATCAACAGAGAACGTGAGGAGAGAAAGAAAGAACAGGAAATGAGAGAAGAAGAAGACAGGAAGAGAAAACAAGAGGAAGAATTCAAACGACAGGAGTGGAAACAAAGAGTTGAAGCTTTGGAACAAAAAATCAGATCAGAGTCAGAATCAAAGGAAAACATTGACAGAAAGTTGGAGGAGAGCAGAGAAGAGCTGAGGAGAGAACGAGAGAACTGGGAGATAAAACAAAAGGAATGGTGGAAAAAACGACTTGAAGAAGATGAACAGAGACGACAGGAGGAACAAACAAGACTCATAAAACTGAGAGAAGAATATAAACAAGAAAGAGAAAATGATGAAAAGAAAAGAAAAGAAGAGGATCGAATGAGAAGAGAACAAGAGGAGAAAGAGAGAAAAGACATGGAGGAGAAATATAAGCAGAAAATGGAGAATCTGAAGAAGACGTATGAAGAAGAAGCCAGAGAGAAAGCTGAAGAGTTCAATGAGTTCAAAGAGAAATACAACAAGAAGCTTGAAGACCAGAAGAAAGAACATGAGGAACAAATGAAAGACAAAGATGAACAATACGACCTCTTAAAGGCTCTTAAAGTCCACAAAGAAGAAGAGATGAAGAAAAAAGAAGAAGAGATGAAGAAAAAAGAAGAAGAGATGAAGGAACAACATCTTGGTGAAATTTGTAACTTGGTAAAATGTGTGATAAGAAATGAAAATAATCTGGGAAAAATCTATGATTTACTGAAAAACTACCAAGAAGAAATGAAAAAAGTGAAAACTGAGGAGGAAAAGAAAGAACTGCAGGAACAACATGAAAAGCAAATGAATGACTTGATAAAGAAGCTTGTGAGTGAAGAGGGCTCATGGTGGAGTCAGATTAAGTCATGGTTCGGATTCAATAAGTGAAACTCTGAAGGAAGAAATCTTTCACTTGTGTCAAACAAACCTCAGGAGGAGCAGTGGGTTGTACTGTAACGTAGAACATGGACACAGAAAATACTTCATCGGCTGTCAGGTGTCCAAATATTTAAGTGTACAACATTTAACTGGAGGTAACCATAGCAACAGTAATTTTTTCCAGAAACATGCATTTACATTTACATACACTAGTGCAGTGCCCGTAAGAAAAATGTATTCCTATAGAAAAGTGGGAGGTTAAGGAGCTTTTTTCATGGATGGCCAAATGAGGCTGTTTGAAGGTGGGACGTCAGGGATATTTAGGTTTGTTGTGAAATCCGATATTCCAGGGTATAATTGGCCGTTTTTGACTATTTTTGATTTTGCCATTATATTTCACCTTAAAAATTATTTACTTGGTGTCGTTACTTTCAGCACAACCTCACATGTGTGACTGTACAGTTATTTTTTCATTTTGACATACTGTATTAACACAATGGACCTAAAATCACAAAAACCCCCATAAAATCCGAGTAGAAAAAGTTAGATTTTTTTACTTTAAACCACAAATATGTTTAACAAACCATTTTTTATTACTTATAATGCAAATATAAATTGTTGTTTGCTAAATATGTGCATACATTTTAAAAATGTACAAAGTTATATGTAACTATTTACATTTAAATGCAGGCAACGCTCATTCAGCATCTCCGCATTGTTTTGACTCATTAAACAAAAAAACGACTCCACTACACACTAAACACACTACACCAAACACTACATAACACACTAACTACACACTCCAAACACGCTAAATGTCACAAATCTCTCAACCCTCAATATCGCTGTCCGACCATCGTTGCCTGTCATTCATCTGCCTCCGTCCCTCCCACAACTTTCTGTTCCTCAACAACCAAACTTGCTGCTTGCCTTTACCCTAGGTCCGGTTTTGGATGTGCTGATGCGTCCGGTCCGTCGCCTCGGGAGGTGGGCCGTGTGGGCTAGCTGCTAGCTAGCGGCTAGCTACACACGAACATCCACAGATTCCGATTCCACTTTGTTGTCCGCGCGTCTCCGGATCTCCTCAGACCCGAACAGACTCGGTCCGGACTCTTTTAGTCTCATTAATACACAACAGTCAGTTTAGATGCACAGAACAGAACGGGACCGAACTGCCAGGAAAATCCTGGTCCAGCTCGCGCCGCTGCGCAGGTATAAATCTGCTTGTTTCTTAAGGTGGGGGTCGCGGTGGGCTCTGCAGTGATTGGCTCTGGTGCACAATTCATGAAATTTGTAAAGCATTTATGAAATATTTAATTAACGGTATCATTGCAGTCCAAACAAATGCGAAGTCGCACACCCTTGAACCACGCAGCAGCCATGTTGAAACTCTCAGCTCAGTCTGATCCTGATCCGCAGAGATATTTGAGGTATACACACACACACACACACACACACACACACACACACACACACACACACACACACAGAGATTCCTTGCTTTTATAGAGAGCTGTATTAACTGTCTCACAGGGCTAAGGTTACAGCTCACACAAGACAGAAGACAAGTGAGAGAAGGAAACTGTGTTAATATGAATCTCTGACATCAGTCATTGACTAGTTCTGGTTCAAAATGATCTAGAGAGGAACAGTTAACTAAAGTTAAACTACTGTTTGTTTGTGTGTTTCATGAGCCACCCAGTGGACGGCTGATGTAACTGCACTGCTGTGTAAAGAAATTCTGTTCTATTCTGTGATTGTGAAATGTGTCGGTTAAACATCAGCACATGTTCACTTTGTAGAAAGTCTTTACGATGTTTTGTTTTGTTCTGTACGGTTGAGTTGTGAATAATTTCTTGTTTTGCTGATTGTTTTCTTTCCTTTTATTGTTTGTGTGATTTATTTACAAATTAAAAACAGACAACCGCTCAGTAAAGAAAGATTATGAGAAAAAACATGATGTTTGTGTCATGACTGTAGATTCTTGTTCGTTGTGTTCTTGTGTCTGGTTTTGTCTTGTGGTTTCTTGTATTTGATTTCCGTGTCTTTGTATCTTGTCTTGTCTTTCGTTTTTCCATGCCCTCATGTGTCCTTTAAGTTCTCCTGTGTATTTTCTTATGTTCTTCCCTCTGGCTCCCTCTGTCTATTGTTTTGTTCCCTTCATGTTCTCATGTGCTCCTCCCCTTCATTATCTCACCTGTTGGTCCACCTCACCTGTTCCTTGTCTGTTCATCAGTGTCTGTTTATTTAGTCTGTGTGTTCCCTTCACTCCTTGTCTGGTCATTGTATTTGTCAGCCTCTGTCTTTGTCAGCCTCTGTCTTTGTCCATGCTCCCAGTCTTGCTCCTGTTCATGGTCTTCGTGTCCCCATGGTATGTGTTCATTGGATTTTGATTTCTGGTTTTCTGATGTTTGATTTGAACTTTGATTTTTCCTTTTGTACTTTGTCTTGCCTTTTAGTTGTTACTTTGTCTTGCTGTTTTTGGTTGCTACTTTGCCTCTTGCCCCCGTTTTGTCTGCTTTTGGTTTTTGGACTCAGCTTTAAAATAAAGCTCGCTTTTTGTTTCCCCATATCCTTGCCTCTCGTGTAAAACTGCATTTGGGTCCACTTTCCCTTTATCCATAGTCTTCCCTCTAACCCCCTGCCTGACAGTTTGTAAGTGAAATTAAAGGTCAAATATTATATATTAACATATCAACTGTTCATATAAAAATGATTTTAAAAATGCCATTATAGACAGTTAATGTTTATGTTTTTCTTACATGTTTTGTAACTGATTACATCAACTTAAAAAAATCCAGATGAATCTTAAATAGTTCTGTCTGTGATCTTTGGTTTCTTTGTCATGATAAAAGATGAATAAAGTGTTTCCTGTAGTTCAGTGTGACTGCTTTTGTTTCTACCTGCAGGAGACACTGAGGGAGGAAGTGGGTTCAGTCTGACACACGTCTTTATTCACCTCTCTAGTTATTTATGTACTTTATTCTTCTTTAGATAAAACTGTTACTGAGATACTCTCAAGTATTCAAAGTATCCAAAGACTACTACAGTTTACTACACATGTACAAATGTAACAACTTCAACAGCTGAAATACATCAAATCTGAATCAACCTCAGTAATAGATTACTTCAGGACTCAGTGGCTGATGTTATTCAGTTTTAGTCATTTCCACAGATTGAATGTGTCTCATGATGTTCTAACAGTTAAAAACTTAAACAGTCAAGTAATATCCCTGATATTTGTTAATTACATAGATCTCTTTGTTTTCTATCTTTTCATGTGATGCATGTAAACAGTGTGTAGGTTCAGAGGACATTTAGGGTGAAGGACTGTAGTTTTCAGGAGCTCCACAAGATGTCGCCCCCAGGACAGAGAAGAGAACCTGAGCTCTGCACCTGAGCTGAAACATGATGCTGTTTCCAAACTATGTCACATTTCAGACATGTTTTACAAACTTCCTCTTTGCTTACAGGCTCTATGCAACACAGTGAAAAGAGCTGCGGGTTGTCTTCTCCTCTCATCGTGTTAAAGACGATTATGATTTTATTCACACATCTTACACATCATACTTATTATACATCATCCTTAATTTAAAATTTTCAAATTCCAACTCTAAAATAAAGTTTATCTGTAAATCAGTTCTAACTGGGAGGACCATGTAAGCTGACCTGACAGCTCATTTGACCTGGCAGCTGGAGCTAACTTCTAAAACTTAATCTGGTGACAACAACAATAACAACAGTTCGAGATAAAAATGATAACTTACACGTCTGTGTTGGCTAGTGTCCTCCATCACTGCTGCTGGTTGATACAAAATGCATGCTGGGATATTTGATCATCGCAGGTTCGCACAAGTGGCGTCCCGAAATCATCCTCGATGAAAATAAAATGGACGAAGCGAAAATACGTGACGGCATTTGAACCACACTTTAATGTAAATGTTACATTCAGGGCAGCACTTTGGTCATTACTGACAACATTTCACAAGAACAGACGTGAGTGTAGATTCAGAAAGGTCTCAGATATCTGGAAGAGCCTCTGATGTCTGTTTGGTTTGTTGTTTAGGAGCGTTTTGGTTTCCTAATTAAATACAGAGATTAACAGAACTTTAACCAGATAAAATACTTTGCAGAGACGGTTTAACTCAAGGTGGGTATGTCCTCTATTCTTAACAGTGTGACATCATCACCTCAATGAATCCTGCTATAATTGTCCTTCATGTGTGCATTAGTCAGTCTGTTAAAGGTCTAATCTTTAAGAAAGTAGATTTTTGAGTCTCATTTCTGACAAAAACCACACATTGGGATTGTAGGTCAGGTCGGCTGTCAGCCCAAAGCATCAGAATTGACAAGTTGGAGTTCTTTCAAATTGGACCTTTGAACCCGGCCTGTAGAAACTTGCAATTATCCACCACCCATCAGCTGCCCTCATCACAGATGGCTGGAGATCTACAGCCGACAGAGACAAACTGTGTCAACTGGACACTGGAGTAAAGTTTAATATGTTTCTTATATCATCCTACTGTTACGACCCTAGAGGTCATAAATGTTTGTCTGTATCCCTTTTTACCTGAGTGAGAGTATGAGTGTGTGATTGGTTGCAGGTGTATTTGAGTGGTTGTAGGTTGTCCCTGGGAGCTGATTGGTTCCTGCCTGGAAGATGAAGGTTTAAAGGCTGGCTTCTCTCCCATTCCTGTGGGCGCTCTCATCCATTGGTCCAGCATGCATGTTTGTGTACAATCCATGTTTGTTAATACAACCATTTAAATATGCTATTGCTGCTGGTGCTTGGAGGATGGGGAAGAGGGGGAGTCTCACACTCTTGGTGCACCAGGGTTTCCCCTAGGCCCTGGTCGTAACAATTGGGGGCTTGTCCGGGATCTGAATGTCCATGAGGTGAGGTAGATGTGGTTTGGTTTAGTTTGTGTTAGTGTAAGTGGCCTTTAGTTAAGTGTAGTGGTCATCTCTTTTGTTAAGTTGTTGCTACATGTTGTGTGTCTGTCTGAGCACCCTGACCAGATAGCTGCTGGGCACTTTCAAGGATTTGCCATGTTTGTTATTTTGCCTTTCTTATTTTTGGTGGTAATCCTGGGTGGGGGTACGCTTCAGTGCTTGACAGTTGACTAGGTTCCTGGTCTTCTGTGATTCACTGAGTTCAGCGTTTAAAGACGCCTCGAGCTCGGCAAGCCACTGAAGACTAGCTAGGTGAGTTAGCCACCTTTTGTAGGCAGGTCAAGTTGGGGTGTCTCTACAGTTTCCCTTCATTTTATAATTTGCACAGCAATGTGGTTTTGTGTGAGATGGCTGGTTTTGTGTTGGTCACGTTGTGATGTGTGGCCCTAATTAATACTTGTGTGCAGTAACTTTTGTGACTTTTTGGTTGTGGTAACTGGACTCCACTTTTGTTGGGACACTTCTGGTTGCAGCTCCAGTGTAAGCTGGTAACATTTTGTGTTGTGGTGACTGCAGAGTGGTGGCTTTTGTGTGGTTGTTGCAGTCCACTTTTGGTGTGGTCACATAGTGTTACTGATTTAGTGTATTTATTAGTGTGATTGGCATGGTGTCACTCCCCAGATCAGTGGATCTTGAGTGGTGGATGTGGCTTCTCAGTTTGTCTGGTTTTGTCTCTTTTTGTTCCACTCCTTTTACAGTAACGTGTGGTTGGAGATCCCAAGGTGTCCATTTTGAGTGTGGTAGTGGTAGTTCACTTTTGTTGGGTCACTTGTGTTTGCAGCTTCGAAGCTGGCAACATTTGTGTGTAGTGTTGACTACACAGTGATGCATTTTGAGTGGTGGTTGTTGCACTCTACTGTTGTGTTGGGCACTTGTTGCTGTTTTTGTTGTGTTACCACAGTTTGTGGATTTGTTTTTGTGTTCTCTCCTCATGGTGGTGGCCATTTTGTTACTGGGAGTGGTACCCACAGACTTGATTTTAGTTCTGTGCAGAAGTGTTTTTATGTAGATTGGTTTTAAGGGGGAACAGATTTATGATTGCTCAACACCCGACTGCATTAACTTGAACATTTCTTTAGGGGCGAAATGTTCAGTTTTAAGGGGGCAGGTGTTACGATCCTAGAGGTCATGAATGTTTGTCTGTATCCCTTTTTACCTGAGTGAGAGTATGAGTCTGTGATTGGTTGCAGTTTCTTTTGAGTGGTTGTAGGTTGTCCCTGGAAGCTGATTGGTTCCTGCCTGGAAGATAAGTGTTTAAAGGCTGGCTTCTCTCCAGTTCCTGTGGGCTCTTTCCTCCATTGTTCCAGCTTGCATGTTTGTTAATAAAACCATTTAAAAATGCTATTGCTGCTGGTGCTTGGAGGATGGGGAAGGGGGGAGTCTCACTCTCTTGTTGCACCAGGTTTTCCCCTAGGCCCTGATCGTAACACTGCACTTGTCTTGATGAAGATACATCATTTTAAATTTGAGAATGTGAAGGTTAGAGAAGTTCTTGGTAAGAATCAATCAACTCTGATTTTCCCATTTAATGTCGATTTTTCTTAGTTCAAAACATAAAAAAAAAAATGGAATGTGAAGACAAAACAGGTTTAAAATTATTTCAAAGACTATCTGTTGTGTTGCAGAGTTGCCTACTGAAGTAGCATGCTAACCAGCTAACCTTGTGCCTAAAAACCTCGGTCCAAAGCTCCAGTTCAAGCAGTGTAAACATCCACACTCCCCAGGTAGTCTAGTAGCTGCACTGCTAACTGAGCTAACTAGCTAAAAATAATTATATTCATGGAACAGAATACAGTTATCAGCAGTTAGCTGCTACTCTGGTGATATGCTCCCTCTATTTGTTGGCAGTATGAATTCAACAGGGAGCCAATTCTTAATCATTGTACCTTAACTGACCATATGACAACATACTGTGAGAATTATTATATTTGATGATGAACTCTGAACTTCTGAAGTCGACAGCAGGTCTGTTGAACTGATCAGAACCTTCAGAACTGCTTTTAACCTCATGCTGTTTGTCTTTGTTTCTAATGTGTCGGTTTCAGTGTATTTTTTTTTAATGTAATTTGGTGAAGTGTCTTTGAGTATCATGAAAGGTGCCTTATGAATTACATCTTATTATTATTATTATTATTATTATTATTATTATTAGTTGAATCAGTAGCGTGAATGAGCAGCCCCTCCTAAAATAAAACGGTCCTACCTTGACCTGAAGTCTGGATGCTGGTCCTCTGCTCAAGTTTGGCAGTAAAAGTCAGTAAATGAAATACTGGAGAAAGAGAGAAAGAAGTATTCTGTCAGTAATAACTAATGTATCATGTGAAGTTGATTCAAACTCATCAACTGCTAAACAGTGTTAAACTTTAAAATAAGTGCACTGACGGACATGTTGGATAAAGTTAAAGTTCAAACTGCCTGAAACAGTCAGTTCAGTTCAGTCAGGCTGTTTAAAATGTGAGTCTACTTACAGACATACACATTAAGACACATTAAACTCTTTTTACTCAAACATAATTTAAGGTGTTTACAGCACAAAAACATCTGATTTAATCCTCTTACAGAATGTCCCATCCACAACAGCATCTGATTGGTAACACGTCACAGTAAACAGCCTATACACTGAATGATTTGAATCTGCAAAGTAGCTAGTAATTAAATGATTTTCAAATGTGCTGGAGAGGAAGCAGAAAGTAACAGAAAAAGGAAATACTCAAGTTAAGTCTCTGAAAATGTACTGAAGAACAGTACTTGGTCAATTAATTGGTCATCACTGGCTGTTGGACATTTTTACTGTAAATGAATATTGATCACAAATATCAGTTTTCAGTCTCCTTGATTTCAAATAATCACTTCTGGCCCTGAAAAAGCCAAATCAGTCGCCCCCTAGTTCAACCCTGATGCAGCTGATACAATAAAAAATGTTTTTAATGTATAAGTCACATTTTGGATTCCGTGTCAAAAACCGTCATTAAAATACAATATTAATATTATCTGAACCTTTCAGTGGGTTACATTTTTCAACCAAATCAGTCCTGATAATAACGACCAAATATTCATTAATTTTCAGGATTTTAACCCTTAAAATATCAGTTTGTTTACATGATGCCACTCTTTTTTCAATGAAAAAACACAACAAATGGTCATTTTCCATACATTTAATTTCAAGTATTTTCATGGCAGTTTTCACATGGAACATTCTTTGTTCTAAATGATCTTTTATCAGTTGCATGAGGGTTTGCATGTAGTTTTATGATGAGGCAGAGCCCCCTACAGGACACAAGGGAAATACCATGCATTTGGCCTATGGGACAAAATACAGGTAAATTGCCCTTTATAGTGAAAATTACAAAAATTCATCCAGGACCACCGAATGAAAGACTGATAACTGTAATTACTGTGGGATAGGAAAACGAGTTTTAATGGTACAATGTATGTACAACAGTTTTAGCTGTCTGGCTGTGATATACACAACAATTAGTCATATGAGCTGAGGGTGAAATTTAAAAGAAAAAACATAAAATAAACACCTTTGTCAAAGTGTATGTAATATGCATTACAACGGCCAAAAAACACAACATTTCATTTTCATTGTGTCATTAAATCTCTTCATGTGCTCCTTGGTAATACAGTTTGTGTCAAGCCCTGAAATAACTTCTCTGCTTAGAATACAATCCTACAATATCATATATAGTTGTAATCAATATATAGTGTTTTTAATGACAAGTACAAAATGTTAAACTAAGCGTCTCTTCCCATGGCGGGTGTTTGTTCTGTCACTACCAGCTCACCTCCTCTCTCCGTCATCAGTGAGCATCCTCCGGGCTGAAGTAAGTCCCACTCCGCCTCAGTCTGCAGGTTCCATCCGTCTGTCCGTCCTCCTGGAGACACAAACACAATCTGTTAACAACATCTGCTAACGTTCCACTACCAACGGCCATTTAACGTCGGTCACTGACAGCAGACTGACTACACATTTCAACAGCTGAAATAAATCACACAGAAGAAGATATTATCTCCTCCACAACTTCTGTGCTACCAAGATCCAACAAAAATATTAAAATAATGACAAAATAATGAAGTAACTGGAGTGTTTGCTGGTTAACTGCTGATGTCTGGGTTAGCTAGCTTAAATATAACGAGTCATTGAACATCAAGCTAGGAACCTAAATGAATCCTCACATCTGCAGCAGGCTCTACAACTAAATACACACGACTAATACAGTCACAGAATCATTAATAACAGTCATTAGAAGCCCTGTGAACACAACAGAATAAAGAAAAAACTTTTCTACGTACTAAATGAAGATATTGACGGACTTTGACGGAGTTTGTTACAGAGCGACATGTTCCGTCTGACTGCTCATGAACTTTGGGGTTCACCACTCAACTATATGCTCTATAATCTGAATGAGATGTTGCCTCTGACCAAGTCTTTACAGTTTTTTCTAGTTGCTAACGCACTAAAATGACATGCATAGCACAGATAATTAAACTGACACAGAGCAAAACCTCTTCTCAAGTCTCCAAAACATAAAAAAAAATTCTGCTTTACACACATTTTGCAATTCGAAATGGCACATTTAAATGCACTGAACACAGTTCTCTGCATAAGAGACAACAATCTGACATAAAGTCACATGTTTGCTATTTCAAAACACTGCCATTTAAAATAACACTACATGAGCTCATTGGCCACTATATGTGCCACCTGCCAAACAATTGTTACCGTAATTGTTACCACTTCAATCAGGAAGTAAGCACTAAAAGACCACAGGTGAGAGAAAGAGGAGGAGGGAGGGTGAGAATGACAGAGGGAGGAAGAGTGAGAGGTAGAGCTGGTAGAGGAGGTCATGGCCAAAGAAGACGACAACTTTCAAATGAAATCAGAGCAAACTTAGTTGATCATATCATTAACCATGGGCTGACACTGCGAGAGGCCTCTCGCATTGACGCATTTCTTTTCTGCAATTTTCTTTTTCAGTTTACTGTTTTGAGCATATTTTTGTACACACTAAATATATCTGCTGTGCATATGTTGCACTGACTTGTTTGGTGATAAATAAAAAAATAAATGTTTTAACAGCATGTGTGTGTATCTGCAAATATTTCTATGCATGTGAACAATCTGAAGAATTCGCTACAGTTTGAACTATGTTAGTATTATGGCAAAGCATACTAAAGATAGGAGTGCTTTTCATTAAGTATAGTATAGTATAGTATAATTGAGGTCAACGAGCATACAGGTTTATCTCCTTATGTGAGACTTAAAAACATTACCTAAGTGTCAGAATAGCTGCTGAAATTAGCAAGGATTCAACTGGCTAGCTAGGCTAGTTCACACACACTGGTCAAACTGTTAGCTAACACATTACTGATTACCAGCTGCCTGGACACAATATTCCCCAGCAACAGAAATCAAATCATGAGGTGACTTACTGTACTCAGAGGATCTGGTCTTCTCCCATGTCGATCAGTCTGTAGCTACTTCGGTGAGACGTGGATCGATGTGTCAGCTGTCTTCTTCTGTAGCTACTTCAGCGAGCGTCTGAATCGGGAATATCTAAATCTTACCCGCATACAGCAATGCTATTTTTTGATTGGCTGTTTGGTAGCTACATTCTTTTATTGGATTGGCTGGTGTGTGGCAGGCGCCTTCTGAACTCTGCGGGGAACCCTCTTGATTCCTACCTGTTCCACTGTTATTAAAAAATAGCGCGCAACTTGGTGGCTGTTATCCTGGTAATTTCTCTGCGTGAGAAATACAAGGTGTGGCGTGTGAACGTGTTGAAATGCGAGAGAGCTTTGCAACTGTGTTTTACTAACAGTAAAGAGCCATCTGTGAGTTAAACACTCAAGTAAATCCACTTATTTATTTAGTACAAAAAGAACTATAACATAACAACTATCTACGTACCAAATGAAGATATTGACGGACTTTGACGGAGTTTGTTACAGACCGACATGTTCCGTCTGACTGCTCATGAACTTTGGGGTTCACCACTCAAGTCTGCAGGGGCTCCACAAGATGGCGCCCGTCCCAAAGAAACGGACCCTGATCAGAACAAACTGAGAGAAGATCAATGAGTCCGCCTTCAGTTCATTACAGCACAATTAACAGTTTATAGCATTATGGTCAAATATAGCAGCGACTCATAAAACATCACATTAACAGTGGTGATGGTAAATACTTACTGTACAGATCCAGCATGAACCACCAGGACAGCTTCAGAGACATTTGAGGTGAAGGACTGTACTTTTCAGAGGCTCCACCAGATGTCGCCCGCAGCACAGAGAAGAGAACCTGAGCTCTGCACCTGAGCTGAAACATGACGCTGTTTCCAAACTCTGTCACATTTCAAACATGTTTTACAAACTTCCTCTTTGCTTATAGACTCTATGCAACTCAGTGAAAAGAGCTGCGGGTTGTCTTCTCCACTCATCGTGTTAAAGACGATTATGTTTTTATTCACACCTCTTGATGACTCAATCATCAGAAATGTTCTGCAGTCACGCCTTCACTTTACTTTCACTGCCAACTGGTTCACCTGATGACGATGGCGCAGCACGAATTTCAGCAGGTGAGTAAACGACTAAAACCAGAATAATAGAATAAATCAATAAGTGCAGGCTGTCTGTTAAAGAGGGTACAGCTTGTTATCATCACAGTCACTTCACTAACTGAGCTGCTAACAGCTGTTTGTTCACTTCACTGACAGAATACAGACAAACCGTCAGTCCACTTTATAAATGTGGGAAATTCACACTGTCGGTAAGAAAACGATGATTGTGTTGTTTGAATGCAGTCAGAGGAAGTTGTGTCGACTTTCAACTGAATAATCTCTTTAAGCTTCTATTGTTTTATTTCATGTAGGATGAGATAATATTAAAGTCATTCAGTCATTTAAGGTGATCAGCAGCTCAACAGGAGCAGGAAGACGAGTTAGAACTCATTAAAGTTACATCAGGACGTTAAGGACACTTGTGGGGGAAACAAGAGTTTCTCTGAGTTTACATTAAAATACATGTTAAAATATGTTATATGAAGATATTTATCTAAAAATGATTTAACACTGTTGGTACACACCCAACACACAGACACACACACACACAAACATACACACACGTTTTTATTCCTGTGTGATGACAAAGACTGTGATGATGATGATGATGACGACATGTTACAGGACAGTTGGTGACACAGAGTTTTTGACTTCACTCCTCAGAGATCAGAGGACACCGTGCAACAACACTGACACAAGTAAGAGTTCACTGTTTGTACAAAGACATTAACTTCACACAGATTCATGATGACGTGTCACTAGATAACTTTTACTGTGATTTGACTTTATATAAATCAAGCTGACTATCATGAGTTAATCATGGCTGTCTGGGTGAAACAGAGAGTTCAGTATCAGAGAACATAAATTCTGTTCCTTCTTCCCTCCAGGTGAACGAGTCTCTGCGGTTTCCAGCAGAGTGACATCATGGCGGCAGCAGGATCAGGTCAGTCCAGTCAGACTTGATTAGTCCTAATAACACACCGTCTTCTCTCTCTGTCAACATATTAACTTTGTCCTCAGATGTGCTCTATAATCTGAATGAGATGTTGCCTCTGACCAAGTCTTTACAGTTTTTTCTAGTTGCTAACGCACTAAAATGACATGCATAGCACAGATAATTAAACTGACACAGAGCAAAACCTCTTCTCAAGTCTCCAAAACATAAAAAAAAAATTCTGCTTTACACACATTTTGCAATTCGAAATGGCACATTTAAATGCACTGAACACAGTTCTCTGCATAAGAGACAACAATCTGACATAAAGTCACATGTTTGCTATTTCAAAACACTGCCATTTAAAATAACACTACATGAGCTCATTGGCCACTATATGTGCCACCTGCCAAACAATTGTTACCGTAATTGTTACCACTTCAATCAGGAAGTAAGCACTAAAAGACCACAGGTGAGAGAAAGAGGAGGAGGGAGGGTGAGAATGACAGAGGGAGGAAGAGTGAGAGGTAGAGCTGGTAGAGGAGGTCATGGCCAAAGAAGACGACAACTTTCAAATGAAATCAGAGCAAACTTAGTTGATCATATGATTAACCATGGGCTGACACTGCGAGAGGCCTCTCGCATTGACGCATTTCTTTTCTGCAATTTTCTTTTTCAGTTTACTGTTTTGAGCATATTTTTGTACACACTAAATATATCTGCTGTGCATATGTTGCACTGACTTGTTTGGTGATAAATAAAAAAATAAATGTTTTAACAGCATGTGTGTGTATCTGCAAATATTTCTATGCATGTGAACAATCTGAAGAATTCGCTACAGTTTGAACTATGTTAGTATTATGGCAAAGCATACTAAAGATAGGAGTGCTTTTCATTAAGTTCAACAGTGTGTAGTTAGTTAGACAAAAATCTGTAATATGAATGAAGTGTTTGCCATCTGGTGCAACAGTTTGATTTTGATAATGCTATATGTAGTTTTGGTTGCAGTGCTTCATTTTGCAGGATATATGAGGTATTTTGCAGTTTGGGTGTGTGGTTTTGTAAATTGTGTTAAGTATTTTGATAAAACCACACTAGTTTGCAAAATTGTGTTTTAGCAATCGGAGAAAACTGTAATGTGACTGTAAATACTGTTAACTAAGTCTCACTTCAACAATCATTTACTACGTTTGTAAACTAGAGCTCAGGCCTGAAACTGAGACCTGAGTCTTTGACCCCATTTACACTTTTCATTTCAAGTCTCATCAGATAAATATAAATATCCAGACTTGCCCTCCCCTCAGACCCTCCTCTCCTCTCCACGCCAAAACTATGACAGAAAGTTAAATCTGAAAACCAGGGACACTGAAAAAATACTGACATGAAGGAAAAAGTCAGAAGATCGTCACTGAAAGATTTAATTGATCAAAAACTAATGGAAAAAAAAAAGAAATCATATTTAATGTCTGTGTTTTATTTGTTCCGTGTCAGAACAACTTTCAGATCATTTCAATGTCAGTGTTTCCTTTGTCAAGTTCAGGTTTTGTTTTCAATAACAAATTTTATGTCTTTGATGCCAAAATTCACTGTAACTGTTCTGACTCCATGTATACATACTGTACACCAGTGGTTCTCAATTATTTTTTGTCATGCCCCCCCCAGAGGACAGAATTGTTTTCCGCCAGATATATAGAGGTCCTGCGTGTCTGCTGCGTATCTGCTCTGTCCATCTCCGGCAGTCCGGAGCTGGACAGACACGCAGCGCAGTGGACCTGCTGGAAATTTACTAGACTAAAGTGAAAGTGAAACCTATCAGCTCCGCTGGTGAGACGGAGACGTAATGCAGAGCGGATGCGTATCCAGTGGAAATAGACCTTCGAGTCCTGCCCTGCCTCTCGCACCCTCCCCCACACCTCACCACCGCAGCTGTATCTCCGTTTACTTCCTTCAAAAGCTTCGACTACAGTCTCGTCTTTCTAATTCTGAAGCACACATGGACTGATAAGAATGACACAGTCAGAGACAGAAAGAGATGCATTTCTTAATAATTAGTATTTGAAATAAACAAACTCGACCACGAACCTTTTACAACAACACAGTCCAAACCTACAACCTGATACTTTGTCCAGACCCATCAGGTCCAGGTTGCAAGTAGACCTCAAGGGTCAATGTTCATTAAACTGTCGTCTACAACACAAGGTTGTACAATCAAATGTAAGTTGTCACTACTTTTTTAATTTAATGTTTTATTGGAACAGCAGTTCATATAGAAGGTCACATTTTTACACAAAGCCATTTTAAACTCTTCTGCAGTCGACATATTTTCTGTATACAAAAACTATTTACATGTTGGGAGAAGAAAGCTGTGCATAAAAAAATAAGTAATATAAAATATAAGTAAATAAATAAAAGTGTAGACAGGGGGAGATTTATAAGAAGCTAAAACAAGTACCTTTTGCTAGATACAAGCAGCAAAGCAGGGTCTCTCATATCTCCACAAAATCTGGCTGTAAAGGTTTTACATATTTAATCTATTTTGTCCAGAATTTATTGAACACTTTTTCTGAAGACGCGTAATCCTTTCCATGACATAAATGCTGCTCGCTATATCAACCCATTCCTGTATTGTGGACAGTTCATCACTGATATCAAAATACCATACATATATTTATCGGCGCACCTTGTCAGAGGGTCAATATTTCCTAAGAATAATACAGTAAATTCCAAGGGTAGGTCAGTGTTAAGTGTGTTTTTGAGTGCTTGGTGAAACTCCACCCAAAATGTTTTATCACTGCATAATCCCAAAGGTATTCAAAGTCTTTCAGCCGTTCTTTTTCTGTTAGGGAGTAAAAAGTTGTGATTCCTGTTGCAATCCAAGATTTAAATCTACAGTCCATTTTGTTTGGCTTGAACATAGGATCATAAGCACACTGTTGAATTATTTGTAGTTTATCTTCTAGTTTATATTCCTCCCAAATAGTGTTTGAGATTTTTAGTTGAGCTTTGAGAGGTGGGTTCTTTACATCATTTATGAATCCCTCCAGGTTTTTTGAGGTAGTACTGCATAGATTGGAGGGTCATTCATAATGGAAAGTTCAATGTCTTTCCACCAGCCTGGCATGTCGGGGTACATTGATCAATGGTTTAATTTGAGCTGCAGTATAATAAGCTTTTAAATTGGGTAGAGCCATTCCTCCTTCCTGTCTTGGGAGTTATGAGTTTTGTATTTAATCCTAGGTTTTTTCATGCCAAAAGAATCTAGAGATTTTTTTCAATTAAATTCAGAAAAATGTTTTGAGGGAACTTCTACAGGAAAGTCTTGAAACAGAAAAAGATATCGTGGAAGGATGTTTATTTTCACACAATCAATTCTACGACTGAGGCCAAGGGCCGTGATCAGCGTTGGGGCTCATTACTCAAAAAAGTAATATATTACACATTCAGGCAAGTCGCATGCAGCAGCATGTTCTGCTCGTGTTGTTGAAACTGCTATTGTTATCCCATCTCCCCTTGCGGGTGGCGACTTACCAATCGGTGATGGTGAAAGATACCTCGTACCAAACCCCAACCAATCACTGTTCCATTATTGACCCCCCAGCCCGTTGTGTGTGATGCATGCGACTATGCTGTTAAAATTGATTAGCCTAGCAATGTAATGTAAGCAACGAGCTTGGCAAACTGTAATGTGATTACTACATTCAGAACAGCAATGCCTTACACTACTCGTTACTGAAAAGAGTATTGTGATTACAGTTAACGCGTTACAACACTGGCAGTGATGAACTGTGACAGTTTGTGATGTTTCCGGTCAGGATGCTTTCTGTTGCTCCTCTGGCAAAGTTTAAATTTAAAATTTAAAGAGGAGGAAATGAAAAGAACACTCGAGGGCACAATTTAAAAATAAAACAGGAAATCACAGAAACCCAAACAGGAACATGACAGAAGACATTCTTAAGAGTAGAGACGTGGTAAATCGCAGTTATTAATACAAAATCCCAATAACTGCACATGTGAATGATGCCATTGTGTCCAAATCGTGTCCATCAGAGATTACATGAAAAAGAGAGAATGACTGAAGGAATGTTTGTGTTTCTGTATCTTATAGTTACAGATGAACTTCAACCTCGTGAATGCAGGAACAGCCTTGATCTGCCTCCTCTCAGTGAGTCAAACTGAACTGAGTCAGAATTATTCTTGTGTTCAATAAGATTTAAATTCAGTGTTAATAGTTTATCATTCTCAGAGTTTAGTGTGTTCACTGTAAATTGTTATTAGTGCAGCAGTTCTTTATTCATTTTATTTTACATGATGAAGGAGAATGAATAATTAAACTAATTGTCTCTCCAGTGTCTGAGCTGAGGGTGGTTCTGCTGGGGAACAGCTGGTCTCAGAGGAGTTCAGTGGGGAACTTCATACTGGGAACAACTGAGTTCAACACTGAGGAAGAACCAGACCGCTGTCAGAGAGTCAGAGGGCGGGTAAAGGAGAAAGAAGTAGTTCTGATCAACACCCCAGATCTGCTGCATCCCAACATGTCTGAATACAGACTGAGAAGAAACGTAGAAGCCTGTGAGAGACTCTCTAAACCTGGACCTCATGTGTTCCTGCTGGTTCTACAGCCTGAAGACTTCACTGAGGAACACAAACTGAAGCTCTGCAGAGTCCTGAACCTCTTCAGTGATCGATCATTTGATCATTCACTGGTTCTGATATCAACACCCAGAAAGAAGAGTCCAGGTCTGATGGACAAATACATGTCAAATCCACCGTTAAGAAGCATGATCAGAAAGTGTAGATCCAGCTCTTTGTGGCTTCTTGACCATCAACAGCTGTTGACACTCATAGACACAATGGTGAAGGAGAATAATGGAGATAATCTGAGCTGTGAGGTTTTTAAAGACTTAAAATCGGATTTACCTGCTGGTCATCAAAGCCTGAAACAAGGTGAAGGAGTCCTTGTCAACTTGGATCCTGTTAGAGATGCTGGTAAGTGACAGAACTACTTTTCTGATGTGATGAAAACATCTTATCCATGATCAGATTTCAATATTAAGTTCAGGTTTTTTCAGTTGGTGTTTCCTTTTTACAGGGCAGAAACATCTCAAGTCAAGCAGAGGGCATTCAGTTAAAAGAAGATTCAGTTTCTGTGAGTACACTGATAATTAGTTATCATGCAGTTAGAGAGGAAGTTAATTTGCTGTAATTAATACTGATGGTTTTGTGTTCTAACAGTGATGAAACGATTGCCTACATCACGTACTCCATCATCAGTGGAAAACACAAACAACCAGTGTAAGTAAACTAAATAAATCCAGCAGTGTATTGTTGCACTGGGCCATAATACATTACCTAGCAGCAGGCCTACTAGTGTGTCTTCACTGTGAAAAGATTATCTCCATATTGTAAGGGGGGAGGAGGAGCTGGACAGATTAACATTAAACTCTTGATCTATAGTGAAAGACCATCAAACCTGTTGTTTTTATCTAGTTTTTCAATAACAAAAATAGTTAGTTGCCTACACGTTTTCCAAGAAAAGAAAAAAATACAAAGAAGAATTTGTGTTCCTCCTCAATCAGGATTTATCTGATGGGGGTCCAACAGGGACCTGGATGATGAATGAGGGGGCGCTGGTCCAAAAAGAGAGAACCAGTGTTACAGGCGGTTTTCAGTCACACTGCCTCCTGTTGTTCCTCTTACTCACCTGTTGCCATCGACCCTAAACTGACTTTCCCTCTTTTATTACAGTGTCTGCACTCAGGATTGTTCTGGTGGGGAACAGTGAAGACAAAATGACAAAACTTGGTAACTTCATCCTGAAGAATCAAGATTTTAATTTACAAAAACATTCCAAACAAGTTGTGGCCGCCCGGAGACAGTGGAGAGGAAATCCTCTATCTGTAGTTAAAACTACAGACATGTTCAGCCTCTCTGTGGAAGCAGTCAGAGAAAAGATGAAGAGCTGCATCAGTCTTTGTCCTCCTGGACCAAATGTTCTCCTGCTGTTAGTGAATCCTTCTGAGTTCACAGAGAAGAACAGAGAAACTCTGAAGTTCATCCTCAGTTTGTTTGGTCAAGATGCTTTAAAACACTCGATGGTCATCATCACACATGAGGAGAAGAAAACAAGTTTCACTTTGAATCAGCTCCTTAAAGACTGTGGAGGAAGACAGTACAACATGTCTGAAGAAGACCACAGGTCATTAATGCAGAAGATTGAGAACATTGTCCATGAAAACAGAGGAGCCTTCCTCACCTGCAGTGAAGAGACCATCAGACCAAAGTCTGAAGACATCAGAGCAGCTTTAAACCTGGTTCTGTGTGGGAGGAGAGGAGCAGGGAAGACTTCAGCAGCTGAGGCCATTTTAGGTCAGACAGAGTTTCCTTCAGTCTCCAACTCATCAGAGTGTGTTCAGAGTCAGGGAGAGGTGTGTGGATGTTGGGTTTCCCTGGTGGAGCTGCCTGCCTTGTGTGGAAAACCTCAGGAGGAAGTGATGAAGGAATCACTCAGGTGTATCTCCCTCTGTGATCCTGAGGGCGTCCATGCCTTCATCCTGGTCCTACCTGTGGGTCCCCTCACTGATGAAGACAAGAGTGAGTTAAAGACCATCCAGAACACATTCAGCTCTCCAGTCAATGACTTCACCATGATTCTGTTCACTGTGGAGTCAGATCCTACAGCTCCAGCTGTTGTTAACTTTGTAAGAAATAATGGAGACATCCAGGAGCTCCTTCAGAGCTGTGGAGGAAGATATGTTGTTCTCAACATCAACAACAAGCAGCAGATCCCAGAGCTGTTGGATTCTGTTGAAAAGATGAGAGCTGAAGGATCCAGAAGCTTCACAAAGGACATGTTGACTAAAGCTCTGATGAAGAAGGTTGTAAAGCTGCAGAACATGAATGCAGAACTTAAAGCTGAGCTGCAGGATGTGAAAAGGAAGCGTGAAGTTTTAGGTGATGATGAACATCAGAGCAGAGAGTGTCTCAGGATGGTGCTGATTGGGAAGACTGGCTGTGGGAAGAGTGCAACAGGAAATACGATTCTGGGCAAAAATCTTTTTAAATCTAAAGCTTGCTCAAATTCTGTGACCAGGCTTTGTGTGAAAGCATCAGGAGAGATTGATGGACGACCTGTCGCTGTTGTCGACACCCCCGGCTTGTTTGACACGACTCTGTCCAATGATGATGTTCAACAGGAACTTCTAAAATGCATCAGCATGTTGTCTCCTGGACCTCATGTCTTCTTACTGGTGCTGCAGATCGGTCGATATACACAGGAGGAGAAAGACTCTGTGGAACTGATCAAGAAATGCTTTGGCAAGAAGTCAGTAGATTTCATCATTGTTGTCTTCACAAGAGGAGATCAACTTGAAGATCAAACGATCAAGAGTTATATAGAAGATGAACAGGACGGCTTTCTAACAAAAGTGATAAGTGACTGTGGAGGGAGATACCTCGTCTTCAATAATAAGGAGCAGACAGACCGCACACAAGTCAGAGAGTTGATGACAAAGTCAAACGAAATGTTGAGGGAAAATGACGGCAGGTGCTACACCTCAGAGATGTTCCAGGAGGCCGAGACAGCGATACAGAAGGAGGTGGAGAGGAACCTGAAGGAGAAAGAAGAAGAAATGGAGAGACAGAAGGAAGAACTTCAAAGAAAACATGAGGAGGAAATTAAAACGATGAAGAGAAGGATGGAAGATCAGACAGCTGAAATTGAGCAGGAGAGAAAAACAAGAGCTGAACAACTTAAAGAAATGGAGGAAAACATCAACAAGGAGCGAGAGGTGAGAAGGAAAGAACAGGAAAGTAGAACTGAGGAGGAAAGCAAAAAGAAAACACAGGAAGAACTTTATAAACAAGAGTGGGAACAAAAACTTGAAGCAATGGAGAAAAAAATAAAGTCTGAATCAAAGGAAAAGGAAACCATCGACAGAGAGTTGGAGCAGACCAGAGAAGAGATGAAGAAGCAACGAGCGCACTGGGAGAAAGAAAGAGAAGAATGGTGGGACAAACGATGTCAAGAAAATGAACAGAAACAACAAGAGGAGGAAACTAAAATCAAAAAGCTCCAAGAAGAGCTTGACCAGGAAAGAGAAAAATATGAAAAGAAAAGAAAAGCAGAAGATCGAATCAGAAGAGAGCAGGAGGAGAAGGAGCGCAGAGAGTTAGAGGAAAAGTATAAGACAGAAAAAGAGGAAATGAAGAAGAAGCATGAAGATGAGGCCAGAAAACAAGCTGAAGAATTCAATGAGTTCGGAAAGAGATACACCAAAGACTTCACAGCTCTGGTAGAGAAACAGGTCGAGGAAATGCTGGAAATGAAGCAGGAACATGAGAGAGAATTGACAGAGACAGAAGGAAGTCATTCCAAAGAGTACTGTCTGTTAAAAGGAGACAAAGAAAAACATCTGAAAGAACAAATGGAGGAGCAGAAGAAGAAACATGAACAAGAAACAAATAAACTACAAAAGAAATACAAAGAAAAATGTGTCATCCTCTGATCTCCACACTGACATCTTTGAACAGCACATGAACATTCATGAAGGTTTCGGACTGTATCTCAATATTTAGAGCAACAAAATGATGTGATGACACTCTCCAGTTGGAGCCAGTCTAGAACATACACTTTAATTCATCAATTTACAAAAACCCAACATTTCAGTGACAGTAGTGAGAAGAAACTGTCTGCTGGTGTTTCATCAGTTCTGTGTGGCAGCAGGACGCTGATGCAGACTTCAGAAAAGAGCTGCTGGATTCAAGTTTTACAAAACGTCACCAACTCTGATATTTAGATTTGTTTTGTGTCTATACAGATCTGTGTGTTTCTATATGTGGTGTCTGTAAAACCACCAGCATTGTTTTTATTCTTTCAGTTGATGTGTTTTTATGGACTGTAAATAACTATTTGTGTATAGATCAGCTCTCTGGTGCAGGTGCACCTTCACTTTTACCTGCTGTGCATTTAGTTGGTAAATTCAATAAGTAAATCACTGTCACTGTGAGTTCATGTTTCTGATGAGGTCACGTGATTTCTTTTAATGAATTTGCTAATGAGAATTACCCACACATATTGTTACTGCCACTACTTAACAGAGTTTAAACTGTGTCATCCTTTTTATGATTTAAACACATAATATATGTGAGTATTTAGAGAGCAGTCAGCTGTTGTTCTTTTGTCATCAACTGTATGATTCATTTTTGCATCATTATCACCTCCAGCGAGGAGGTTATGTTTTCTCTCATGTTGTTTCCACTGAACTTGGATGGATGACGGGTCTCAGAATAAACCACATTAACTTCAGTGTGGCTCCAGATAAAGAGTAAATGATGAGTAGACTGTGTGTGAGTACAAGTTGATGCAGATCCAAATACAAATCAAGATCTAGCAGATTAAAATATGTTTTATTTGATTTCAGTTGCACCTTGGTGGAGGTATGCATTCTACTGAGTGCTATTGTTTCTTAAGTTGATTATTATTTCAAGTGAAGTGTGATTGCATTATATACATGTTACTGCATCACCTACAGTCTTAATGAATAAATGTGTTGATAACTTGACTTCTGTGTCCTGACTGAGTCTTCACAGTCACAGAGCAGAGACTTTCACTGACCTTGAAAAGACCAGCTGATGAAATAATGTCACCACCAGGTCCGTTTAGTTGATGTTCTGGAGGTTCTGATTGTATACATGATCTTGTAGATAACATATAGTGCTCAAACAACCAGTTATACATGCAGTGCAATTATCAAAATAATGTCAATGCTTGGAATTATGTATCCTATTCACACATTACAGATGGACCAACACATAAAGCTGTACAGTAGATGGTTCCAGTGATGCTCTGGGTGGTTTTAATCAGCAGCTGTCGAGCCTTCATGACAGTTTATATTTGTTTATAATAACCTCTTTCACACTACCTTTTCAAAGCAGGTCTTTTCATGTGTCATACTGTATTTACACTCAGCACTGTGAACGTACTCACAGTCATACTCGAGTAAAAGTAAAGATATGATGTTGAAATATTACTTTGGTAAAAGTGCAAGTCAGCCAGGTGAAGAGTATTTGAGTAAAAGTCTTACAGTAACTTATATTAAACGAATTTAAGTATCAAAAGCATCAGTAAAGTCGATTATCGATTATTAATTGATTATGATACAATAATTTGTCTGATTGATGATAAAATAAATTCAAAATGTTCTACTTTGGCTAGTCAGAGACGAAAAGACAAACTGTCCCCTGAATGCCTCACACATTAGAGTCAACGAGACAAACTGTCCCCTGAACGCCTCACACATTAGAGTCAACGAGACAAACTGTCCCCTGAACGCCTCACACATTAGAGTCAACGAGACAAACTGTCCCCTGAATGCCTCACACATTAGAGTCAACGAGACAAACTGTCCCCTGAACGCCTCACCATATTTAAAACATACACAACATGACTCAGCCTCTCTGTACACGTGTCATATACATGGAGCTAAAACTGATGCAGTGAGTATTTATGATCGTCTGCTGCTCATGTGTGTAGACAGTGTTTTGTCCAGCAGGTGGAGCTCTAACATTAACTGCTGATCTGAAGTCAGTTTTACATCCTCTGATCCTCTTAGGCTACGTTCACACCGCAGGTCTTAATGCACAATTCCGATTTATTGCTCAAATCCGATTTTTTGTTTGGCTGTTCACATTACCTCTTTAAATGCGGCCTGTCTACAGATTGCTGTGTGAACAGCTCACGCTCCTGAAGTGACCCGCATGCGCAGTTGATCATTGATGACATCACGCCACAGCAGTGTTTACGGAAGCGAACATGGCAACGGCAACCGGTAACGTGGGACTGTATGGCTTAATGCTAAAAACAGTGTGTGGTGGCAGCCGGCAAATTTGTGAGCGGGTGATATCACGAAGGAGGAAGAGGAGAAAGAAAATTCATATTTTAATGATGGCTCTATGCGGAGCAATAGCGGCATCATCCATACAGAGGAGTATTTGGATGCGGCGTCGGAGCCAGGAGTGGTGGGATCAGGATGTGGCTGGTTACACCGAGCGGGATCACTGCTGTCCTCCATGTTTGTTTTGATTATGTTCGTGGCTCCCGCTCGCTCCCGCCTGTGGCACACTTTTTTTCAATCAACTTTATTTGTCATTCATTTACAAAACAGTGCAGCGTGGGTCAGAATGACGTCAAAGTCGCATTAAATGCGACCTGGCTGTTCAGATTGCGGTCGCATTAAAAAAAATCCGATACGTATCCGATTCAGGACCACATTTAAATGTGGCCTGAATCTGATTAGAAAATGTCAGATTCAATGCGACTTGTGCTGTTCACACTGTCAAAAGCAAATCAGATATGGGTCACATATGAGTGAAAAAATCGGATTCAGGTCACTTGTAACTGCAGTGTGAACGTAGCCTTATTCGTGTTCCAAGAGCGAGGATCGAGGAGCAGAGAGCGACCAAGGACGTTAATTAGCAGTGTTCATTCCTATGAAAACTTCTCGGTGGTGTTTAGAAGCCAGAAAAATACTACTGTCCTCTTATAAAAACTCCTGAAACAGAAAAAAAACTACTGTCCTCTTATAAAAACACCTGAAACAGAAAAAAAAACTACTGTCGTCTTATAAATAAATAAGTGGATTTACTTGAGTGTTTAACTCACAAATGGCTCTTTACTGTTGGTAAAACACAGCTGCAAAGCTCTCAAGTCTCATGCACTGGGCGTGAGACACACGCATTTCAACCTGTTCACACATTCACACGCCACACCTTGTATATCTCACGCAGAGAAATTACCAGGATAACGGCCACCAAGTTGCGCCGCTATTTTATCCTCTGCGTAATTAATGGAAATCATGCTGGTCTAGTGTGTGTGACAGAGATAATGGTTAGTACTGTTTATTGTTGGTGTAGGTGGCAGGTTTTGAGGCCTAGCTGCACCTCCTGAGGTGAGATGTCTCCAGCCTCAAGGAGCCTGTTGAGGGTATCTCTGGTGGTGAAGCCAACATTTAGCTTCTCTCCTACCAGACAGAGAACAGAAAGAGATAAAGCAAATTAAGAACAGGTAGTCTGAACAATATCTCAGAATCAAAAATCACTTTTTATTCGCCAAATGCATCATGTAGATACACAGGAATTTGACTTGGCAATCAGCACTTTAACTAAAAACAAGACAGACAAACAGTAAGTGCACATAGATTCAGTGAGATATGCACAATAAGTGCAAGTGGTTGAAGGTATTCCTCTATGTAAGCATGCTATTGTACCCATAGACTACATATACATTGTATACCTACATACATTTTATGTCTTTTCCATCACATCAGAGATATCACCCAACTCATAACAACAATCTTCCCAAAAAAGTATATTTGAGGTCAACGAGCATACGGGTTTATCTCCTTATGTGAGACTTAAAAACATTACCTAAGTGTCAGAATAGCTGCTGAAATTAGCAAGGATTCAACAGGCTAGCTAGGCTAGTTCACAGACTCTGGTCAAACTGTTAGCTAACACATTACTGATTACCAGCTGCCTGGACACAATATTCCCCAGCAACAGAAATCAAATGATGAGGTGACTTACTGTACTCAGAGGATCTGGTCTTCTCCCATGTCGATCAGTCTGTAGCTACTTCGGTGAGACGTGGATTGATGTGACAGCTGTCTTCTTCTGTTGCTACTTCAGCGAGCGTCTGAATCGGGAATATCTAAATCTTACCCGGATACAGCAATGCTATTTTTTGATTTGCTGTTCGGCAGCTTCATTCTTTTATTGGATTGGCTGGTGCGTGGCAGGCGCCTTCTGAACTCTGCGGGGAACCCACTTGATTCCTGCCTGTTCCACTGTTATTAAAAAATAGCGCACAGCTTGCTGGCCGTTATCCTGGTAATTTATCTGCTTGAGAAATACAAGGTGTGGCGTGTGAACGTGTTGAAATGCGAGAGAGCTTTGCAACTGTGTTTTACGAACAGTAAAGAGCCATCTGTGAGTTAAACACTCAAATAAATCCACTTATTTATTTAGTACAAAAAGGACTATTACATGAAGTAAATCTTTTCTCTTTGTTTTATATATTTCCATGTGATGCATGTAAACATGTATCGAGAGAAGGTATGAAAATATATTATTACTGAAGCATCACGTGATCACAGAGAACAATTCTATAGTATTTTGACTACAAATAACCAAATGTTAAACTTACCGTCTCTTCACATGGCGGGTGTTTGTTCTGTCACTACCAGCTCACCTCCTCTCTCCGTCATCAGTGAGCATCCTCTGGGCTGAAGTGAGTCCCACTCCGCCTCAGTCTGCAGGTTCCATCCGTCTGTCCGTCCTCCTGGAGACACAAACACAATCTGTTAACAACATCTGCTAACGTTCCACTACCAACGGCCATTTAACGGTCACTGACAGCAGACTGACTACACATTTCAACAGCTGAAATAAATCACACAGAAGAAGATATTATCTCCACCACAACTTCTGTGCTACCAAGATCCAACACAAATATTAAAATAATGACAAAATAATGAAGTAACTGGAGTGTTTGCTGGTTAACTGCTGATGTCTGGGTTAGCTAGCTTAAATATAACGAGTCATTGAACATCAAGCTAGGAACCTAAATGAATCCTCACATCTGCAGCAGGCTCTACAACTAAATACACACGACTAATACAGTCACAGAATCATTAATAACAGTCATTAGAAGCCCTGTGAACACAACAGAATAAAGAAAAAACGTTTCTACGTACCAAATGAAGATATTGACGGACTTTGACGGAGTTTGTTACAGACCGACATGTTCCGTCTGACTGCTCATGAACTTTGGGATTCACCACTCAAGTCTGCAGGGGCTCCACAAGATGGCGCCCGTCCCAAAGAAACGGACCCTGATCAGAACAAACTGAGAGAAGATCAATGAGTCCGCCTTCAGTTCATTACAGCACAATTAACAGTTTATAGCATTATGGTCAAATATAGCTGCAACTCATAAAACATCACATTAACAGTGGTGATGGTAAATACATTTAAATCTGCTACATATTTAATATTTTATTACATTTGGAAACGTTTCACATGAATTAGATTTTAGACTTTTATTTTTTCCCACATCTGGGAAATTTACTCTTCACAATAGCAAGGTGGACAGACATACAGACATACAATAAGTACAACACTAAAGAAATACTAAAAAAGATTTGAATAAGAGAGAAAAAATAAAGTAAAATAAATTAAAATAGAAATTGACAGACATGTTATCCTATTAAAGGGTAACTGCACCAGTTTTACACATTGAAGTGTGTTAACAGGTGTTGGGGAGGAAAAAGGTATAAAGTCCTTTAGGCTCCAGAGGAAGCTGCATGTAATCTGATAAACTGCTACATTGCATTGTGGGTAATAATGGCGGCAGATTTTGAAAAGGAAGAAGAACGTGTGGAATAATGAAGGTGATATCTCTGAATCTGCTCGGTCAGTTGGTTTAGGGTCATTTGTTTAAACCTGGTGCCTACATTACCCACAATGCAGTGTAGCCACTGAGTGACATCACTGGAGGTAGTTTATCAGATCACATGCTGCTTCTTCTGGAGACACAAAAGGCTTCATAATATTGTTTCATGTGAGGTTTGGTTGCTGGTGGACCCAGAAGATAGTTGTTGAATAAAAATGTTTATCTTAAACAAAAAAAGAGAGAATTTTGACAAAGATGAGTGCAGGCAGGTGAGCAGGTTCACATGGGAGCCAGAGTGGAGTGATCTCACCTGGTTTCTAGAACAGGAGTAGGAATCACAGGTGAGGACGTCGTTCCTGTCCACCATCTTGCAGGTCGTCCCAATTTTCTTATTTGTGCTCCAAAGAGCGAGGATCGATGAGCGGAGAGCGACCAAGGACGATAATTATCTGGACATGGCCGTGTTCATTCCTATGAAAACTGCTTTGTGGTGTTTTAAAGTTCAACTATCCGTTTATAAAAACACCTGAATCGTCAGTGTTTTTGGGGCCTGAACACTAGAGAGTTCCTCCAACCAAGCCAGCGTATCTGGTTTAGTGCCTGGCTCACTTGAATGGGGTTAAAATAATTGAATCATGTGACTTTTAACAGTTTATTGGACGAACAGCTCAAATTATGACAGTCAAATGACTCATTTCACGGGGTTGAGGCTCCTCCTGGTGGGCGCTTGGGAAACAAGCGAGCTGCCTTCAGAAGTCTATTACAGGCTGACACACCCTCTTAGTTATTGATTGGACGCTGCAGGAGACAGTGTTGTGCCTGAATGTGTTCAGTGAACGATCGTTCATGAACTCGTTCATATTTTGGGTGAACGTAAACTGAACGTACTGTATTCTGCCTGATGAACGTCATTGTGAACACGTTCATTCTGGAGTTTGTTATCGGTGCTCTCTCACAGTTTAACTTAAGTGCCAGATTTCCATTGAACCTTCCAGGCAAAAACAGTGTGTGCTAACACACACTGTAAACAGGCCTTTATATGTAGCGGAAAAAACATCTGGCAGCACCAGCCACCAGAGTCGCACCGCCGCATGTGTCATCAAAATGCTAAACATGGAGGTAAAAACAAATAAAGACAGCAGCACCTCAGACTCTGCCTCCACCATTAATACACCATCTTCGTGTGATTACTTAAAACAATTTTATGAAAAGGTCAGTGATGATCCAGGTGGGAAAAATCTGACCTTTTTGTGTAAACTTTGCCCGCCGGGTTTCAAGACGCAACTCCGTACGCCAACAACGTCAACAGCAAACCTGAAACGGCACATTGAATTAAAGCACCCGGCGAGCCTGTCAAGGTCTGTGCAAGTGAATAAAAAATCAAAAGACACGGAAACCGTGAGCCAAAACAGATCCTCTACCACCCGAAACACAGCAACACATTGAAAAAAAAAGAACTAGTTTTAGAACTGTGAACTTAGTTCAAAATGAACAGTGAACTGAACTAGTTCATTTTAAAATTTGTGAACCGAACTTTGAACTAGTTCATGTAGAAAGTGAACTTTCCCAACACTGACAGCGGATCAGACTGATCTGACACGTCACAACATGACTGGAGTTCCATACGGAGTGAAGAAAGATAACAGATTAAACTCAAGTGTGTCACATCAAGTTTTATTGACAGTAAAAATCTGCTGACGCTGAGTTAACACTGGACCCCAAAACAAAGAAATAAAAAACTGTTGAGCTTCACGTCTGAATCTTTGATTCAGTTTGTTTGTATTCAGTCAAACGTTTCAAATGTTATACAGTATAACTTATACTCCTTTACATTCAACTGACAGCTGAAGTGACTGGAATAAAAAATCTGATCAGTGTTTTCAATATAATACATTTTTCCGGCTGTATACAAAGTAGATAAATGAGCTGCACCTCCAGCAGCTGTAATATCAAAACACTGCTTACATGTGAAATCATCAGTAACAATATTCCAGTAACTGGATCAATGTAACGGTGAACTGGACCAACAAGTACTTTTACTTTAAAGGAGCAGTCTGTAGTTTTGCTGAAGAAATGTTAATGAGCAGAGAAAGATGTTCATTGGCTGATTTTCCTCCATCAGGTGGCTGAATTAACAAACTGACCTGAAAGAGCAAAACAAGTTCATACTGTTCTAATTTGTTTTTATGTGGCGTACTCTGCCACCTTTCTTTCTGAGTTTGTATCCTCATCTCATTGATATTTTAAATATTCAAATTCTGACTTTGAATTTCTTCTACAAAACTACAGACTGCTCCTTTAAAAATCTCAGTACATTTTCTTAATACTACTTTTGTACTTTTTGCCTGTAACAGAGTATTTTTACAACACAGTGCTGCAACTTTTGCTTCAGTCAGAGATACGAGTGCAGTGATCACTGATCCTGATTAATAAACATTATCCGTCATCACCAACCACATTCTGTACAATGTGCGCACACAAAGAATGTAAAGACACAAGTACAAGTACCTTAACATTTAAAACTTGAGTAAATGTACTCAGTTACACTCCATCACTGCTAATTACATTTTCTGAAATACTGAGTCTGTTTTCTGCTACTTCATATTTCCACTTCACTACATTTCAGAAGCAAATGTTTTACTTTTTACTCCACTATATGTATCTGATTACTTTAGTTACTAGTTACTCTTCAGATGTAGAGTTTACACACACAAACATGAGATCAGTGTGTAAAATATGATGCTGTGTTTTAGATTTAACCGCAGAAAGTATTTAAAATGAGCTCCACCTCAACCAGCTGTAACTTTACCCAGTGATGGAATGTAACTAAGTACATTTACTCATTTACTGCACTTAAATTCTGAGGTACTTGTACTTTGCTTGAGTATTAGCATTTTCTGTTACTTAATACTTCCACCTCACTACATTTTGGAGGCAAACGTTCTTGTACTTTTTTACTCCACTACATTTATTTGATTACCTTAGTTGCTAGTTACTTTACAGATTACATGCTGCATCACATGCCAAAGTATCACGTCTTTAAAGTAATTTATTTCATCATCAGTCAGATAAAAAACAGTGACCGTGATGATCAGTCTGTAGATGTTTGAGGTGTTCTTATTGAACCCATCACTGTTTTCTGTATGAGCAGCAAAATTAGTAACAACTAAAAATTAACCGGTAAGTTCTTACTTAAAACTATTTCAGTTCCATAGTAGGTCTCCTTGTAAAGTCTTACAAATACTGAGGATCTTTTGTCCTCTGAACAAATAAGGGACATGCCTTTAAATTTAAAGCTCCATCTAATCAGAGCAGCCGTCAGTTTACTCAGATCTGTTACCTGCTTTCATTTCTTTAAGGCTGAGGGTCCCAAACTTTACAGATCATATTTACCAAACCAAACTCTCCCACCAACTGCTGCTGCCAACAAAAACAATGAAAGAGCGTCCTCACATGTAACAACATTACAAAATTTCTTTAAAAATGATAATAAAGCACATATATTCACAATGTACACAGATAATACACCATCCAAAGAGATGGATGAGTCTGTTTGTCTGACTGGTGACGTCTCTTTACCTTCTCATGAGAAGTAACGCCGGCCGGCTCGACTGCCGACTCACAGACTTCATCTGATCCGTCAGAACCAGCGTTGTCATCTGCCTCTCAACTGTTCTATGAAGATATTTCTTTTCACTTATCATGAATCACAGTGCTCTTACTTGTAATTATAATTATGCTTGAGATATGGTAATAAATGTCCTTGTACTGTGTG
This sequence comes from Sparus aurata, assembly GCF_900880675.1. Classification (NCBI taxonomy): domain Eukaryota; kingdom Metazoa; phylum Chordata; class Actinopteri; order Spariformes; family Sparidae; genus Sparus; species Sparus aurata. Next base: position 142,360 of record NW_022045117.1, on the reverse strand, counting down.
TATTTAGGCCTCATTAGTGGGATCAGCGAGTGAGTGGCTGACAGGGGAGATGGTTCATCTCAAGGGTTTATCCTGAAAACATTTCTGTGCAGTCTGCTTCTTCCTCAGTGATGTACGCAGTGTTGATGCGTCTCTTCCGATGCCTACAATGTATCTGGGCAAATCCAAACAAAGAAAAGAACGAATTAGAAAAATCTTCACAGGCAGACGTCATTCAAAACAAATATAATTAAGCTGAATGTACGGTCAATGAGGAAGTCACACTTAAGGTGGACTTAAAACATTCTGTTTATCCATGATTAACTTTAAACATGTAAATTCACCAACAAATACAAAACAATTTAATTCTAAATGTTAACAGACCAATTAAAGGCTGCTGCAGTGTGTCACACAGCTGCTCCTGATGGACACAGAAAATACAGTTATTGATTAATTTCTTCGTCCACATGTAATCTGTAATAAATCTGCTCATCAGTGATTGTTGGTGAACAACTTATTATCTGACATCTGTATGAACATCTGGAGGCCACACCTCTGTACCTGTGATGTCTGCACTGAATATAAAAACGGAAACAAGGAGCAGAAGAAGAGCGGCTTGCTGTCTGCACAATATGATCATCAGTAATGGTGCTGAAAAAGCTTCATGTCAGTGGGCGTGAAGCAAACATCCATCTGATCTCTACATCAGTGACTCCTGCTGGTACCAGAGCCTCACTGAATCTGCACTCTGACTGGCCTAGAGACCAGAAACTGTCATTTCATTTCATTGTATTAAACACAAAAGTTATATAAACACATCACGAGGGAAAACAGAGGTGATGTGTTTCAATATTTTACATTGTGAAATTAAATGTGCCTTCTGTAACCATGTAGGGTGAACATGAAGGAGACATGACGTGACCTAAACGTCCATGGATACATAATACATTATTATTATTATTATTATCATTATTATTTTATTGTCACCAAATATTGTTAAATAGTCTCTACTGTCTCTGACTCTCTTTGCTGTTTTGGTGTCTTTCTTCTTCTTCTCTGATTATCTGTTCTTTTCTTCTTCTCTTGTTACTTCCTATTTTTTTCCTCCTTCTACTCACCTGATTTTGAGAGGATGTGAGACATCATGTCATCAAACATCATCATCTCGTATTCCACTAAAAAGAAAAAAACAGTGAATTAGAGAACACAGTAAATTTGGACTTAATCCATGTTTCACACAATAACATTGGATTAACAACCGATAATGGAGTCACAGCTTCTTTAAGGTGGATTTAACACATTCTGTTTATCCATCATTAACTTTAAACAGACACATTCACCAGCGAGCTCACAGAACTAAAGGTCCCATATCATACTGTTTTTCATCAATTTCACACAACTGTCAGAGGGCCAACAACTCTGTATTCGATATGTATTGCCCCAAACACATCCGTGGTCCTGAACTCTAGCTGTCTCTAAAAGTTCACAGCACTCTGTTTCTGTGCCTGCACCTTTAAATGCTAATGAGCTCCGTCTGTCAACACCTACTTGGGGAGCTTTGCCTGCAACGTCACTCTCAGGGAGAGGAAGCCCCTTATGCTAACGGTAGCATGTGCTAATGTTTACGGTGGATGTATATATATGTAACACTATGGCTCGCGGAGATTTTTTCGTTCAACCGAACCAGTTTGACCCAGAATCGGACCCAGAAGGAGAGGCTCCAGAAGAGTACAGACTCTGCGGCTGCAGCAGGATGTTTCAGAATGGTTAGTGTGTCTGAATAATGTTCGTTTGTTTGTGTTGTTACAGTTACTACCATGTCACTAACAGCTAACAACTAGCGAAAGCTGTGTTTATCTCCAACACAGTCTCCAAACTCTTGGACACTGTTCGCATCGTCTCTGTCTCCAGTCTGTACATGTTTCCAGACTTTCTACTGTGACAACCAAGCTCCATCGTAATATCATTAACATCAAACTCGCTTCAAACGCCATTGCATAGCGGACCCAAGTGGAGCTAACTAGTTAGCTGATTTCCACCTGACTTCATCATACTCGTCGGCAACTGCAGTTGCTGGGTCCGGTATGGTTGAGACTGATCCTTTTTACGAGGGTCAGTGTCGAGGCAAAGCCAGCGACGAGGTGCTAAACACTGCTGTCTCTCCGCTGGACACACCGAACTTCACCTCGGGGATGGACCCCCCCTCTCTGATATCTCCTATCACCACGCAGAGGAGGTCGGCCTATGATAATGACTCCTTTCGCAACATACCGAAAGGAGCAGAATCTGAACAGCCTGTCGGAGCGCCGTGTTACCAGTGGGTGGGCTGCAGAGACCATACAGGACTCACTTGTTTTCCTCATTCTGGGAGTTGGCAGGCTCAGGGAGGACCAGCTTATATATGTAGAGACCAGAGAAAACGTGTTTTTATGATATGGGACCTTTAAAAATAAATAAAAAGTGAGTTTGTGCCAATAAATAACAGTTTAATTCTAGAGGTTAATACAGACGAGAATATTTCTGACTCAGTTCAGATGAACTTACTGAGACGTGTCCATCTGTCAGATCTGCAGCTCAGATGATCTCCATCGTGCTCTTTCACAACTTGACCCAAGCGTGTCAACAGCTCTGCAGGTTCAAGATCCTTCTGCCACAGAAACCTGTAGTGACAGTCTCTGATCATTTCCTTTAAGGGTGGATGTTGATGATATTTTTCCATCAGACCTGGACTCTCCTCTCTGGGTGTTGATATCAGAACCAGTGAATGATAAAATGATCGATGACTGAAGAGGTTCAGGACTCTGCAGAGCTTCAGTTTGTGTTCCTCAGTGAAGTCTTCAGGCTGTAGAACCAGCAGGAACACATGAGGTCCAGGATCAGAGAGTCTCTCACAGGTTCCTACATTTCTTCTCAGTCTGTATTCAGACATGTTGGGATGCAGCAGATCTGGGATGTTGATCAGAACTATGTGTTTCTCCTTTACCCGTCCTCTGACTGTCAGACACCAATCTGCTTCTGCCTCAGTGCTGAACTTGTTCTCTCCCAGTATGAAGTTCCCCACTGAACTCCTCTGAGACCAGCTGTTCCCCAGCAGAACCACCCTCAGCTCAGACACTGGAGAGAAAACACTGACTTAGAAAAGTGTAACTGTGAAAAAAATTAAGACTTCATTCATTCATTTATAAGCTTTGGCTTCTCCCGCTTTTCCCTTTCGGCCATGTGTATTGTATTATTTGAACAATGATGAAATGTGATGTTTATGAATTGACATGCCCGAAATAAACAACATAAATTCTGAATACAACAGAATTAAATTAACAACAGATAAGAAAGTTCCTTAATTTAGACTTCAGAGATTATGTCATACATTTTAATTTACAACTTGCAAATTCACCAGTGAGCTTGTAAATATTCAAATGTAAAAAAAAGAATCTGGTTCCAGATGTTAATATGTTTCTGATTGAGTTCAGATTAACTCACTGTTGGGTGGCAGGAATTCAAAGCTGCTGCTGTGCCTCAAGGCTGATGCAGATGCTCCTGATGGACACAAAATGTAGATATTGATTAATTCCTTCATCCACATGTGATCTGTAATAAACCTGCTCATCAGTGATTGTAGGGGTCCACTAGAGCTGTCACAATATCAGGTTTTCACTCGTGGCCAAAATAATTCAACATAACGACATTATACATGATATATATAAAGATTGTTAAAATAAAATGCTGTCAGTCAAAGTCATCTTGTGGGTGTTTTGTCTGTTGTCTGTCAAATGAAGAACACTCACAATACAACTGTCTGTACAAATGTCTGTCGGCTCAGACATGATTTTCCACAGCAGCAGTAAATCAATGAGGAGCAGCCACACAACAGGTCTGTGCCACACTAACTAACTAGCTAACAGTTCACTGTCACTGCAGCTCTGACTGCTTTTTCTTTCTCCATTTAATTGCAGGTGACAACCAGCACATCACCTCCACCTGTTACAAACTGCATAACCATGTAGGGTGAACGTGAAGGAGACATGACGTGACCTAATGATAATACCAATAATAATAATGTACATATATATATATATATATAAGTACATTATTATTATTGGTATTATCATTTTATTGTCATTAAATATTATTAAATAGCCTCTACTTTCCCTGACTCTTTGTCTCTTCCTTCTTCTTCTCTTGTTACCTCCTATTTTTTCTCCTACTCACCTGATTCTGAGAGGCTGTGAGGCCTCATGTCGTCAGAGCTCTTCCCGTTTAACATCATTATAATCTTCACTGAAAAGAAAACAGTGAATTAGAGAACACAGTGAGTTTGGACATAATCCATGTTTCACACAATAACACTGGATTAACAACCAGTAATGGAGTCACAGCTTCTTTAAACTGGACTTAACACATTCTGTTTATGCATCATTAACTTTAAACTTACAATTTCACCAGCGAGCTCACAAGATAAAATTAAATAAAAAGTTGGTTTGTGCCAACAAATAAGAAACAGATTAATAGTACTAGATGTTAGTACAGACGGGAATATTTCTGACTATGAACTTACTGTGAAGTGTCTGTATGTGAAATCTGCAGTTCAGATGTTCTCCATCGTGCTCTTTCACAACTTGACCCAAACGTGTCAACAGCTCTGGAGGTTCAAGATCCTTCTGCCACAGAAACCTGTAGTGACAGTCTCTGATCATTTCCTTTAAGGGTGGATGTTGATGATATTTGTCCATCAGACCTGGACTCTCCTCTCTGGGTGTTGATATCAGAACCAGTGAAAGATCAAATGATTGATGACTGAAGAGGTTCAGGACTCTACAGAGCTTCAGTTTGTGTTCCTCAGTGAAGTCTTCAGGCTGTAGAACCAGTAGGAACACATGAGGTCCAGGATCAGAGAGTCTCTCACAGGTTCCTATATTTCTTCTCAGTCTGTATTCAGGGATGTTGGGATGCAGCAGATCTGGGGTGTTGATCAGAACTATTTCCTGCTCCTTTACCCGTCCACTGACTGTCAGACAGCTGTCTGGTTCTGCCTCAGTGTTGAACTTTGTCTCTTCCAGTATGAAGTTCCCCACTGAACTCCTCTGAGACCAGCTGTTCCCCAGCAGAACCACCCTCAGCTCAGACACTGGAGAGAATATTGAATTAGAATAAACCTCCTCAGTGAAGATTCTGTGGTTGCACTTTATTATACAGTACGTTAATGACATGTAACAAGCCGTGCTTTGTCTCAATTTAGACAACTAGAAATAATCTAATCTTTATTAGACAGTAAACAAGAAAAGTTATAGGTAATTAGACACCATATAGCCTACCCAAATTATGCTGTAATCAGAAACCGCATATAAGTCTTATTACTTAAAATATAAGCAACTATACTTGACACTATTATACCAAATTATACTGTATTTACAAACCCAATCAGAGATCCTAATACACTTTTAGACACCATTTTACAAGATCTTAGTCTAACTAGAAATCACACACAATGCCACATCAGATACAAAATAGCTAGTTAGACGCTATTCTACCCTCACTAACAAGTCATGCATTTAATATAACCAACATCGGTCTATAGCTTAATTAGACGAATGTACTGCAAAATTATATTGGGCATGGCCTTTATAATAGTTGGACAAAACACAGAGAGTTCAGAGGAAAATACATTTATTTGAGCTTTATTTACCATAGTTTCACTTTCTTACAGTCATTTATTGATCATTAGAAGAAAACAGTACCTTAACTAAAGTCAAACCACATCGGTTCCCTTGTGGTCGCTACTACACACGTCCCTGGTAACCTGGATGCTCTCTGGAGTCTTGTGAAGTTTGTAGGTGGCTTCCTTGACGCTCTACTCCCATAGTTAAGACATCAGACCATTTAAAGCCATGTCACTATCGAACCCCAGTAACATTAGACCAGCTATTGAAGCTGCCAGGACATTTATCTTTATTTCCCACTGTTAGACCTTTATTACCTACAAAATGACATGTACAGCCTTCTTAAGAACAAACCTCATGTTTTGGCTGCTTATATCATCCGCTTACTGTTACCTCTGCTGCTAAACACCGACTTTATTTGTAAAAGATATAACCATATAAACTGCTTATCTTCACAGTTAATATTATAATGGCCATGGAACAACATGTTTATATGTACCAAATTAACTGCTCATATAAGCTGCTGAACATTACGTGTTACACTGAACATCTTATTGCATGTGCAACACTTCTTATAACTGCTTAAATCTTTGGCTTCATGTTAACAAATTCCAAAACTCAACATTTATATGCATGAGAACAATAAAACAGTATGGTGAGGTCACTAACATTACGGCGCGACGCCATTAAGCATCGTTTATGCTAGGCATGGCAGGGCCGCCATAAGAGGGGTTGGAGAAGGCTGAACGCGGGTAAAGGCATACGGCGGGCCTTGAGGCCACTGGTGAGCCAGAGCATCCATCCCTAGTGGTGGGTTGTCCCTCCCCAGGGAGAAGAACATTGGACAATGGGCCGTCCCCCTGGAGGCAAACAGATCGGCTACTGCCATCTCAAAGCGGCGCCAGATGTGCGCAACAACCTCTGGATGGAGCCTCCACTCTCTTGGCTGAGGGTGTCCCCTGGACAACAAGTCCGCCGCAGTGCCTGAGAGCCTCTTGTGAGCATAAACGATGCTTAATGGCGTCGCGCTGTAATGTTAGTGACCTCACCATACTGTTTTATTGTTCTTGTTATAAGATGTGTTGCACATGCAATAAGGTGTTCAGTGTAACACGTAATGTTCAGCAGCTTATATGAGCAGTTCATTTGGTACATATAAACATGGTGTTCAGTGGCCAATATAATATTAACTGTGAATATAAGCAGTTTATATGGTTATATCTTTTACAAATAAAGTCGGCGTTTAGCAGCAGAGGTAACAGTGAGCGGATGATATAAGCAGCCAAAACATGAGGTTTGTTCGTAATTAGGCTGTACATGTCATTTTGTGTATTAAGTATTAATTAAATTCATTTAATATGAAGACAGTAATAGCTATATAATTTCTTTTTATATTATTTTGGCTGTAATCTGGTAAACAAGGAAGTAAGCTCAGTTGGGAAGCGTAGACAGTCAAGATAGCAGCATGGAGAGTCTGTGCCCACACAAGACTGTCTTTTGTTGTATTTGCAGTATTCGCAGTTTTTTCCTGTGAAATAAAGACACTGGCACCTGGACGGACACTGACATAATTGTGCAAGTGTGTAACAAGTTCATAAATTTCGGAGATACGTTGTTTTTCTGAAAGCTTAGATAGCTCAGCAAACCTCCAGAGAAGGACTTCCAGAGAGCGACCATCAGCTCCTCACCAGCAGCGTGTGTTTGAGCTGGAGCTCGGCTACAAGCAGCTGTGGAGGTTCCAGGGCTCTGTGTGAATAGCCGGCCACAGGGACGCATCTTGAGCCGCACAGCGACCTTTAGCCCTGTGCTGGCAGGGCTATGGAGCACTGGAGGCCATCCACAGGGGTCAGAAAAGCGACCCTATAAGAAAGTCTAACAAGGGTCTACCAGTGAGAAGGACCACTTTATTTTACAGTGCAGTTCTGTTGTAATGTGCCACAAATTACCCTGTAAGTAGGTCTAGTAAGACTGTAATAAAGGTCTAACAATGGGAAATAAAGATGCTATGTCCTTGCAGCTTCAATAGCTGGTCTAATGTTACTGGGGTTGGATAGTGACATGGCTTTAAATGGTCTGATGTCTTAACTATGGGAGTAGAGCGTCGAGGAAGCCACCTACAAACTTCACAAGACTCCAGAGAGCATCCAGGTTACCAGGGGCGTGTAGTAGCGACCAGATGGGAACCGATGTGGTTTGACTTTAGTTAAGGTACTGTTTTCTTCTACTGATCAATAAATGACTGTAAGAAAGTGAAACTATGGTAAATAAAGCTCAAATAAATGTATCTATTGGGATGCTCATAAGTGTACGTGGTACCAGAGCACCCTAGGTCGAAGGTCAATGATCGATTTTGTGATCGTATCATCTGATCTTCGACCGTGTGTCTTGGACACTCGGGTGAAGAGAGAGGCAGAGCTGTCAACTGATCACCACCTGGTGGTGAGTTGGTTTCGGTGGCAGGGGAAATCCCTGGACAGACCTGGTAAGCCCAAACGAGTAGTGCGGGTAAGCTGGGAACGTCTGGGGGAGGCCCCTGTGCGAGAAGCCTTCAACTCCCGCCTCCGAAGGAGCTTCTCTAGCATCCCTGTGGAGGCTGGGGATATCGAACCTGAATGGACGATGTTCAAAGCTTCCATTGTTGAAGCTGCAGCTGTGTCCTGTGGCCATAGGGTCTTAGGTGCCTCAAGGGGCGGCAACCCTCGGACACCGTGGTGGACACCGGTGGTCAGGGAAGCGGTCCGACTGAAGAAGGAGTCCTTCAGGGACATGTTGTCCCGGGGGACTCCTGAGGCAGTTTTGGGGTACCGACGGGCCCGAAGGGCGGCAGCCGCAGCTGTGGCAGAGGCAAAGCAGCGGGTTTGGGAGGAGTTCGGCGAGGCCATGGAGAAGGACTTTCGGGCGGCGCCAAAGCGCTTCTGGAAAACTGTCCGCCACCTCAGGAGGGGGAAGCGGGGAACCATCCAAGCTGTGTACAGCGGGGATGGGACCTTGTTGACTTCAACTGAGGAGGTTATAGGGCGGTGGAAAGAGTACTTTGGTGACCTCCTAAATCCCACTCAGCCACCCTCTGTAATGGAGACAGAGCTGGAGGATGATGGGGTATCGTCGCCAATTTCCCTGGGTGAAGTCACTGTGGTAGTCAAACAACTCCACAGTGGCAAAGCCCCAGGGATCGATGAGATATTAGCAGAAATGCTGAAGGCTCTGGGTGTTGAGGGGCTGTCTTGGTTGACACGCCTCTTCAACATCGCGTGGGGGTCGGGGTCGGTGCCGAAGGAGTGGCAAACAGGTGTGGTGGTCCCTCTCTTTAAGAAAGGAGACCAGAGGGTGTGTGCCAATCACAGAGGTATCACACTACTCAGCCTGCCTGGGAAAGCCTACTCCAAGGTGCTGGAAAGGAGGGTCCGGCCGATTGTCAAACCTCGGATTGAAGAGGAACAATGCGGATTCCGTCCTGGTCGTGGAACAACGGACCAGCTCTTTACTCTGGCAGGGGTCTTGGAGGGGGCCTGGGAGTACAATCTCCCAGTCCACATGTGTTTTGTGGATCTGGAGAAGGCGTACGACCGGGTCTCCCGAGATGTTCTGTGGGAGGTGCTGCGGGAGTATGGGGTGAGGGGGTCCCTTCTCAGGGCCATCCAATCCCTATATTCTCAAAGCGAGAGCTGTGTGCGTATACTCGGAAGTAAGTCGGACTTGTTCCAAGTGGGTGTTGGCCTCCGCCAGGGCTGTGCCTTGTCCCCAATCCTGTTTGTGATATACATGGACAGGATTTCGAGGCGCATGGAGGGGTTACAGGTCGGTGACCTTAAGATCGCATCACTGCTTTTTGCGGATGATGTGGTCTTGATGGCATCATCGGCTGTAGATCTACAACGCTCATTGGATCAGTTCGCAGCTGAGTGTGAAGCGGCAGGGATGAGGATCAGCACCTCTAAATCTGAGGCCATGGTTCTCAGTAGGAAACCGGTGGATTGCCTACTCCAGGTGGGGAATGTGTCCTTGCCCCAAGTGAAGGAGTTCAAGTACCTCGGGGTTTTGTTCACGAGTGAGGGGATGATGGGGCGTGAGATTGACAGGAGAGTCGGAGCAGCGGGTGCGGTGTTGCATGCGCTTCACCGCACGTTTGTGACGAAAAGGGAGCTGAGCCGAAAGGCAAAGCTCTCAATCTACCGGTCAATCTTCGTCCCTACCCTCACCTATGGTCATGAGCGATGGGTCATGACCGAAAGAATGAGATCGCGGGTACAAGCGGCCGAAATGGGTTTTCTTCGCAGGGTGGCTGGGGTCTCCCTTAGAGATAGGGTAAGAAGCTCAGCCATCCGGGAGGGACTGGGAGTAGAGCCGCTGCTCCTCTGCGTGGAAAGGAGCCAGTTGAGGTGGTTCGGGCATCTGATGAGGATGCCACCAGGGCGCCTTCCTAGGGAGGTGTTCCTGGCACGTCCAACTGGGAGGAGACCTAGGCGTAGACCCAGGACCAGGTGGAGGGATTATATCTCTTCTCTGGCCTGGGAGTGCCTGGGGATTCCCCAGTCAGAGTTAGCCAATGTGGCCGGGGAAAGGGATGTCTGGGACTCGCTACTGAAGCTGCTGCCCCCGCGACCCGATTTTCGCGACCAACTTTGTATAATATTTATAATCCATGAAGAAGTCAGAGTTTCTTTAAGATGGACTCCTGTCATCCATTATTAACTTGAAACGTGAATTCAGCAGTGAGCTCACGCATACTTAAATGAAACATGAGAGTTTGCATCCACCATGTACAAGCAGTGAGTGTAGATGTTAATACAGACGAGAATGTTTCTGACTCAGTTCAGATTAACTCACTGTTGGGTGGCAGGAATTCAAAGCTGCTGCTGTGCCTCACAGGTGATTCATCTTCTTCTGATGGACACAGAAAATGTAGATATTGATTAATTCCTTCATCCACATGTATTCTGTAATAAACCTGCTCATCAGTGATTGTTGGTGAATGTTGTCACAGCTTTAATAGACTGATAGAGTTATTATCTGACATCTGTATCAACATCTGGAGGCCACACCTCTGTACCTGTGATGTCTTTTTTGTATATTTACATATTTTTAGGCCCGAGCAGGTCTCGACCTACGAGGTCCCTATTGTTTTTGTAGTGCCGACTTTTTTGTCCCAAATGATCACATTTTTCACTGCCTGAACATACCCCAAAACTCACCAAACTTGGAATATAGCTCACACCTGCCGAAAAATTGTATCATCTATTGTCATCAGTTTCTACGGAAGCCCTAAATGGCCATGCATTCATATATTTTATTTCCTCCGTTTTCCTGTGATAACGACTTAATTTCCTCTGTTTTCCCGAGATAACGGGATCATTTTCTCGAGATCTCATGATAACGAAACTTTGTTTTCCCGAGATAACGATATAATTAATTCAAGAACTCGAGAAAACAAAACATCATTCACTGTAGCAATGTCAGAGGAGCAGGAGCATATCGATCACTGCGTTACATATCTATTCAATCAAGGCCTCACACAGGCATTATGCCTTGCTATTACAGATAATATTCACATTAATGTGCATGATATAAGAAGACGGTTAGCAAGGCTTCAGCTATATCGGCGGCGCAATCTAAGTGAGCCTGATGTAGTCATTGTAGCATCCCCAGCTGGATGATGGTCTCTACTGATGGTCCAAAGTGTTTATTACAGGAACCTTGTACACTGGAACACCTTCGGACTACAAGAGCTTGTACCCTTTATCAGCCAGGTGCTAAGTAAATCATTTTCATCACGTTAGCAAAAAACATGCAGGCACACTTCCAACACGCAGACACACACGATTCACAAGAACACCGGTGTTCTCAGTTCAGAGCGAGAAGCTTTCAAAATAAAAGTCGCGCATTTAGCGTCTAATATAATTAATGAAATAATAACCTGGCTTTAAAGAATATCAGTAAACTAAATGAAAACAAGATGTTCTTATAAACAATTATCACATTAAAGGTTATTTACAGTTGAAACACTAACTGACTGACTCATTCACACACACACACACACACACACTCTTAATTATATCGTTATCTCGGGAAAACAGAGGAAATTAACTCATTATCACAGGAAAACGGAGGAAATAAAATGTATGACTGCATGGCCGTTTAGGGCTTCCGTAAATTTCCACCACTAGGTGGTGCTATACTTGAGGAAAGTGCGTTTTGCCTTATAACTCCCATATACTTTATTGCACATTCAAAAACCTTATATCCACGCAACCAGTGAATTGTGTTGAGTCTCGTGATATAGGCAAGGCATATTTCCGTTTTTTTTCCCCGTCCCTCCTCTTGTTATTTCCTAATTTTTTCTCATTCTACTCGCCTGATTCTGAGAGGCTGTCAGACATCATGTCGTCAAACATCATCATCATCCTCCTGTGAATCATCCTCCTCATTTTCTCCACTAAAAAGAAAACAGTGAGTTAGAGAACACAGTAAATTTGGACATAATCCATGTTTCAAACAATAACACTGGATTAACAACCAGTAATGGAGTCACAGCTTCTTTAAACTGGACTTAACACATTCTGTTTATCCATCATTAACTTTAAACTTACAAATTCACCAGCAAGCTCACAAAATAAAAAAATAAAAATTTGGTTTGTGCCAACAAATAAGAAACAGATTAATTCAGATGTTAATACAGACGAGAATATTTCTGACAGTTCAGATTAACTTACTGTCACGTGTCCATATCTCAGATCTGCAGTTCAGATGTTTTCCATCGTGCTCTTTCACAACTTGACCCAAACGTGTCAACAGCTCTGCAGGTTCAAGATCCTTCTGCCACAGAAACCTGTAGTGACAGTCTCTGATCATTTCCTTTAAGGGTGGATGTTGATGATATTTTTCCATCAGACCTGGACCCTCCTCTCTGGGTGTTGACATCAGAACCAGTGAATGATCAAATGATTGATCACTGAAGAGGTTCAGGACTCTGCAGAGCTTCAGTTTGTGTTCCTCAGTGAAGTCTTCAGGCTGTAGAACCAGCAGGAACACATGAGGTCCAGGATCAGAGAGTCTCTCACAGGTTCCTATATTTCTTCTCAGTCTGTATTCAGAAATGTACGGATGCAGCAGATCTGGAGTGTTGATCAGAACTATGTGTTTCTCCTTCACCCATCCTCTGACAGTCAGACAACAGTCTGGTTCTTCCTCAGTGTTGAACACAGTTGTTCCCACAATGAAGTTCCCCACTGAACTCCTCTGAGACCAGCTGTTCCCCAGCAGAACCACCCTCAGCTCAGACACTGGAGAGAATACTGAATTAGAATAAAACTCCTCAATGAAGACTTTGTATCATATTTATAATCAATGAAGAAGTCAGAGTTTCTTTAAGGTGGACTTCTCTCATCCATTATCAACTTGAAACATGTGAATTCAGCAGTGAGCTCACAAACATTTAAATGAAACATAAGAGCTTGTATCCACCATCTACAAAACAGTGAGTGTAGATGTTAATACGAGAATGTTTCTGACTCATTTCAGATAAACTCACTGTTGGGTGGCAGGAATTCAAAGCTGCTCCAGAGCCTCACAGGTGATGCAGCTGCTCCTGATGCACACAGAAAATATAGATATTCATTAATTCCTTCATCCACATGTTGGGGTCTACTAGAGCTGTCACGATATCAGGTTTCCACTCGTGGCCAAAATAATTCACCATAACGACATTATCCTGATATATACAATATTATGAAAATAAAAAGCTGTCAGTCAAAGTCATCTTGTGGGTGTTTTGTCTGTTGTCTGTCAAATGAAGAACACTCACAATACAACTGTCTGTACAAATGTCTGTCGGCTCAGAGATGATTTTCCACAGCAGCAGTAAATCAATGAGGAGCAGCCACACAACAGGTCTGTGCCACACTAACTAACTAGCTAACAGTTCACTGTCACTGCAGCTCTGACTGCTTTTTCTTTCTCCATTTAATGGCGGGTAACAACCAGCACATCACCTCCACCTGTTACAAACTGCTTAACCATGTAGGGTGAACATGAAGGAGACATGACGTGACCTAAACGTCCATGGACGTGATGTGACGACATGAAGCAGTGAGCTAATGACTGCAGTGAGATTCAGACTCCTCAGATTAAAAAGCAGCATGAGTGGAATATTGAAATGGCTACAAAGAGTCTGACAGGTCAGACGACCTCCATGCAGAAGAGAAGTCGGAGTGAGCGGTCGAGCTGCCGACGCTGGAGCCGAGTGGCACCACTTCTATTAACAAAGTAAAGAGACGTCACCAGATGAGCTATCTCCATCTGTGATTTACTGTCAGGAGGATGTTAACCAAACAGACTCATCTGTCTCACTCAAATGCTGTGTTATGTCTGTACATTATATGTATATATATATGTACATTAATATTATTATTATCTTATTGTCACCAAATATTGTTAAATAGTCTCTACTGTCTCTGACTCTCTTTGCTGTTTTTGTGTCTTTCTTCTTTTTCTCTGATTATCTGTTCTTTTCTTCTTCTCTTGATTTTTCCTATTTTTCACCTCCTTGTACTCACCTTCTGAGAGGCTGCAAGGCCTCGTGTGGCCAAACATAATCCTGGGGTCTTCCACTAAAAAGAAAACAGTGAATTAGAGAACACAGTGAGTTTGGACTTAATCCATGTTTCACCCAATAACACTGGATTAACAACCAGTGATGGAGTCACAGCTTCTTTAAGGTGGACTGAACACATTCTGTTTATCCATCATTAACTTTAAACAGACACATTCACCAGCGAGCTCACAAAATAAAAATAAAATAAAAAGTGAGTTTGTGGCAACAACTAAGAAACAGTTTAATTCTAGATGTTAATACAGACGAGAATATTTCTGACTGAGTTCAGATTAACTCACTGACGAGTGGCAGGAATGGAATGCTGCTGATGCGCCCCACACACTGTAAAAATTGTTAAGCTCAATAAGTTATCATAACTTGTTTTTATCAATTACTTCTAATTAACATAATGAATTGTGAAATTTCAACTTAATTTAATGAGTTATTGGTATTCCAACTCAAGGTTTTAAGCCAGTTGAGTGAAATGGAAATTTCAATGTGTCAACATAACTTAACAGTCTGAGTTTTCGGTGTTAACCTGATCTCTTAGAAACTGATCATGACCGTGGTGTGACAGCAATATTAATGCGCCGTAAAAATAGTGCTTGTTGAAATTTCGTCTTGATCTGATAAGGGACTAATCATTTTGATATAATACTTTTTAGAACTTGAGCAGGCGCTCCACCCGGTTCCAGCTGCCTATTAACAGAAGAAGTGGTACACTAGCTGAGCAGATTGAGGATGGTGAAAAGAGAATTGGCAGATGACTACAGTTTGTTAGCAAGGTCAGGATCAGGTCTGGCAGCTGTACGGTGCGTCATTTGGACTAAGGGCAGTCGAAAAAACAGGCGGGAAACGGAACAATAAAATAAGGTAAGTGGTTGAATTTTTCACATAATTAATCTAACCCAATTTGTAAATTAGTTCTGAAGAAATTAATTTATGTCCGTCACATTTCTTAACACAGGATAGTCGAGCCTAAATTAATTACAGTCCTTAAGCCTTAACTTACGTTACTTTTGAAACTTTCAGTCAAAAGAAATGCACGGAGTTTTATAACATTCACCTCCTCAGAAGCACATTCATGGTGCTTGGCGAACGCGTTGTATGGTACCGATGTAACCTTACGGTTTGTAATAACGAATTAGCGGCTTCACGGCAGGCACTGAGTCAGTACGTTAATTAGTCGTGGCCCGTGTCGTGTGTGTGTATGCGTGCGCGTGCGGCGACCGTTTAGTTAGCAATTAGCCGTAGTAGCTTGAGCTGTGTTGTTTGTAACATTGCTTGAGTTAGCTTAACAGCTTCTCACGAAGCTCTGTCAGTAATTAGTTGTGGCCCGTGTGTGTATGCGTGCGCGCGTGTGTGTAGGAACACAAGCCGTTGTCTCTGCATCTTAAAGTGGTCTCATTTTGGCCATGATTACCTTTAACCCAAATCAACTCCTTTTTCCAGCATTTGGGACTGAAAGCCCCATATCCTGGCCTGGCACATTCCTCTCCTCTCCACAGAGTGGGAAGATGTTGTTTTTCTTGCAATAAACAGATCACCAGAGATCTTCTTTGTAATTTACAACGACTAAAGCACATCTGGTCTGTTCCTCTTCCTCCAAAGAAGATGAACCCCTGTTCCTCAGGTCAGACAAGGTCAAGCCCGATCGAGTTTTCTTTGGTCACACCAAAAGGAAGAAGGACTGGTTTCTAACATAGATGTGGTGATTTAAGATGTTTTACGAATATACATTTCTCTGCCTCTGGAACATTCTCCAGTGGGGGAAGGCTTAATGGGAAACCTAATCTGTGTGTTCTTCTCCTCACATGTCCAACTGTTATTTACGACCGTTGTTGTTCCTGGGTCTGACATACCAGTCCCCCCTTTCAGTCTTCTGTTCTCACCCAAAAGTCTTAAATAACAAATAAACTACATCTCAATTTCTTAAATTTAACGGATCCCGAAATAGAAAAATCTGTCATTCAACAGATCTTTCTTATGTTATTGTGAAGCCCAAATGAAGTTTATTACTCAATAAGTTGGAGGTCAACAGAAACCCCCTCCCCTTTGTCGAGGGAGGAGAGATTTGAAGATCATCATTCCTTGTGTAATACTTGTATTATTTACCAGTTAAATGTCTGATATGTTTTGTTAAAGATAGAAATACAAGGAATATGTATAAGTCCTTGGTTCTACTGTGTGTTGTATACTTTATTGTCATATGTTGTATACTTAAGTGCTTCATGTCTTAATCAGGTTATAATTCTTTTGAATGACAAATGATCATTATCATGTTGCATCTTTTCACGAAGACAAAAATTCGACTTTTAAGATGGTGAAGTTTTGGGAAGGTTAAAACATGATTTCAAAACATTAAATCCAATAGTATAGTTAGATTAACTTTTTGAGAGCCTCAACTCAGATCACAGGAGGTGTGACACTGTCAGCCGGCCTCCCCGTTCAGTCTGCTGCAGGTCATAAAACAGACACTCTCCCCTTCTCATGCACTTTACTTCCTCTCTTCTTCTCCGGACACGCTCTCCCCCTGTCCTCTTCTCCCCCTGCTTCTTCTCCCTCTTCTTTTCTCTTCACTTCTTTGTTTTTCATTTTTATTTTTATTTTTATTTTTAAAGTAATCTTTACTTTTATTTTTGCAACAAGCTCTAAGACAAGCGAATTGAATAACTACTTTAAGTACTCTACTTTTATCCAAGTCTTTAATAGAACAAATTCTTTTCTTTTTGATTTTATACTGTTAAAGTATCACCGCCTGATCCAGAAGAAGTTGAATTAGTGAAAGGATCAGAACTTGAGTACCACTATTTGAAACCACCAAGAAAAGTCTTTTTCAAGACTGTGATCATCTGATGAAGAACGTTGCAAGCCTTGCAAAGAGTCCAACGAAAGAGACTTTGTGTGCTCCCAGCCGAGACCGACTCTGCCCCCAGCGCTCCCAAGGCGGAAAACCCGCTGGGCCTTCGGACCAAGAGTCCTTCAACAGAGTACCGGCCTTCCCTCTGGCTACTGGACCGACGCGCCGTGCCGTGGTCCAACCCAGAACTCTCAAAGAGACCAAGCTTCTGTGCCTCCTGACGCCCAGACAAAACAGGCTGAACGTCTTCATGCAGCTGGATCCACACACGTGAGAATGAGTGGTGTCTAAAGTTCTGACTTCTGTCTAAAGTTCTGACTTCTGTCAAAGTTCTAACTTCTATCTTATGAACTTAAAAGAATTAAGATTAGGGTCTCGTTAGTATTAAAAGATTACTCCCGTAATATTTAATATATAAAAACATGACCCTTTAACTTTACCATCTGCCGACAGTCACACGACTTTATTACTTTCCTAATTGCAGTCTTTACATTTTCTGTTATCTGTTGTTCGTCTAAAATTGTCATGTCTTTTATTTTACCCAAATTATTTAGTCAATAAACATATAATCGTTTGTCTTTGTCTGGAACTTAATTTTAATGTGGAAAACCGATGGATACGTGCAAAGAATTCACTACTTCAGAATATTGAGACTGAATATTGATTGATATTGAATAAATTGATTTTGAATGGACTCTAACTGTCCAAGCCAACTTGTACAGTTAGGTGTTTGGAATAATGTCCTCCGGATTATTCCAATAACTAAACACGGAGGTGGTGCCCCCTTTAACGAGTGTAATATTAATTGCTAGTGATTAATAATCATATATATATCAAAGTAGTGTGTGAGCAGTGTCTCCTACATCATATATTTATGGTGCTGCCCATGTCAGGACCGCACACCATAGTATCCTACACGTGCGACGTCCGTTTAGTTAGCAATTAGCCGTAGCTTTAGCTGTGTTTGTAACATTGCTTGAGTTAGCATAATGGCTTCGCACGAAGCTCTGTCAGTAATTAGTCGTGGCCTGTGTCGTGTGCATGCGGCGTCCATTTGGTTAGCAATTAGCCGTAGCTTAAACTGTGTTGTGTGTAACATTGCTTGAGTTATTTTAACTGCTTCGCACGAAGCTCTGTCAGTAGTTAGTCGTGGCCCGTGGTGTGTGTGTGTGTGTGCGGCGTCCATTTGGTTAGCAATTAGCCGTAGCCTAAGCTGTGTTTGTAACATTACTTGAGTTAAATTAACGGCTTCGCACGAGGCTCTGTGTGCACGCGCATCGTCTGTTTTATCAGCAGTTGGTCGTGGCTCATGCTGTGTTGCTACAGGGCTGCTCCAGGAAAAAATGACTTTACTTAACACTATCTGTTGAACTACTTTATTTTGTTTATTTTAACATTAAGCAACATTATCCGTGTGACGTTAGACTGTGTATTCAGCTTGACATCATCATGCCGACTCAAGACATCGAGAGGAAGCCCAGCTGACACAGGACGTTGTATTAACGTTGGTCCTTGGTTGGATATGGGTTGCAACGTTAACCAACTAAAAGTTAACGTTGAGATAACGTCTAAAGCTGACGTCATTTCAACATAAAATAAATAAATAAGTTATGTTGGCAAGCAATCAACATCCAACGTCTAGTCAACCTCACCATTTTACATAAAATATATGTAGAATTCTGACATTCAGTTGTAGGTCTTTTGACCAAAGCCCAACGTTTTTCCAACGTTATATTTACAACATACAAACAACGTTAAAATCTAACTCCAAGCTGACGTTGTTATTTAGTTCGATTTAAGTTATGTGGGCAAGAAACCAACCAACGTCTAGTCAACCTAACGGCTATGTAGAATTCAGACAGTGGGCTAAATTTACCTTAATTTTTCTTCAAGAGTTGTTGATTAAATTAAAAATTGCTCTTTGCTTTTATGTCACTGCCACACAAACCATCCATACAATCTCTCATAGAATTTTTTAAAACAGTGATATAAGAAGCTTTATTGTCATTGCAATAAGTGGCTACAACAAAAACATTTTTGGGAACACCTCTTGTATTGTAGCAGTTACAATGGTCATAAAATAGCCTACATTAAAAGGTAATAGCCTATAAATTAGCAGAAAGACTATATGTAGTTTAGAATAAGTATTACAGACTGTAATAGTCTGTACCAGGAGTGCAAGTAGGCTACACAAGATAGGGTGGAAATGACTGTAATACTGTGTGACAGTTATATTTCTTAATAAAACAAAACAAAACAAAAGAAAAACCATGTTGATGACTGTCTCACATAATGAATTTTGATCATTTTACAGATACTTATTCCAGGAACATTTTTCAAATATATCATATTTCTGAACATTTTCATTGATGTTTAAAAAATACTCATCAGTGATTGTTGGTGTCCACTAGAGCTGTCACAATATCAGGTTTTCGTTCGTGGCCAAAATAATTCCCTGTAACTATATTAAACATTATATATATAAAGATTGTTAAAATAAATAATCTTGTCCTGTGTGTTTTGTCTGTACAAATGTCTGTCGGCTCAGACATGATTTTCCACAGCAGCAGTAAATCAATGAGGAGCAGCCACACAACAGGTCTGTGCCACATTAACTAACTAGCTAACAGTTAACTGTCACTGCAGCTCTGACTGCTTTTTCTTTCTCCATTTAATGGCGGGTCACAACCAGCACATCACCTCCACCTGTTACAAACTGCATAACCATGTAGGGTGAACGTGAAGGAGACATGACGTGACCTAAACGTCCATGGACGTGATGTGACGACATGAAGTAGTGAGCTACTGACTGCAGTGAGATTCAGACTCCTCAGATGAAGAAGCAGCATGAGTGGAATATTGAAATGGCTACAAAGAGTCTGACAGGTCAGACGACCTCCATGCAGAAGAGAAGTGGGAGTGAGCGGTCGAGCCGCCAACGCTGGAGCCGAGTGGCACCACTTCTATTAAGAAAGTAAAGAGACGTCACCAGGTGAGCTGTCTCCATCTGTGATTTACTGTCAGGAGGATGTTAACCAAACAGTCTCATCTGTCTCACTCAAATGCTGTGTTATGTCTGTACATTATATGTATATATATGTACATTAATATTATTATTATCTTATTGTCACCAAATATTGTTAAATAGCCTCTACTGTCTCTGACTCTCTTTGCTGTTTTTGTCTCTTTCTTCTTCTTCTCTGATTGTCTGTTCTTTTCTACTTCTCTTGATTTTTCCTATTTTTCACCTCCTTCTACTCACCTTCTGAGAGGCTGCAAGGCCACATGTCCTCAAACATCATCATTTGGTCTTCCACTAAAAAGAAAACAGTGAATTAGAGAACACAGTGAGTTTGGACTTAATCCATGTTTCACACAATAACACTGGATTAACAACCAGTGATGGAGTCACAGCTTCTTTAAGGTGGATTTAACACATTCTGTTTATCCATCATTAACTTTAAACTTACAAATTCACCAGCGAGCTCACAAGATAAAAATTAAATAAAAAGTGAGTTTGTGGCAACAACTAAGAAACAGTTTAATTCCAGATGTTAGTACAGACGAGAATATTTCTGACTGAGTTCAGATTAACTCACTGACGAGTGGCAGGAATGGAATGCTGCTGATCCACCTCACAGGTGATTCATCTTCTTCTGATGGACACAGAAAATATAGATATTGATTAATTCTTTCATCCATGTAATCTGTAATAAACCTGCTCATCAGTGATTGTTGGTGTCCACTAGAGCTGTCACAGTATCAGGTTTTCGTTCGAGGCCAAAATAATTCCCTGTAACTATATTAAACATTATATATATAAAGATTGTTAAAATAAATAATCTTGTCCTGTGTGTTTTGTCTGTACAAATGTCCGTCGGCTCAGAGATGATTTCCACAGCAGCAGTAAATTAATGAGGAGCAGCCACACAACAGGTCTGTGCCACATTAACTAACTGCACAGGTCCTTCACTCAACTAAATACAGAGAAACGCCCCACAAAGCAACGTTACAAGACCGAACAAAAGTAACGTAGTAACTGTAACTGTCTTTGGCAACTTATATGAGGAAAACAAATACCACAGCTTTACGTGGAGAAGTGTCTGTCCTCCCGCCTGTCCTGCTGACTCTTCCTCACATTTCTGCTCAAAACTGCGACCGTCAGCCCTCCAGACCGAGACTTCAGGGAACTTTCCCCCAGAAAACAGCCTCCATCCCCGCGAGTGAGAGAGACAGACAGCATCCTGTTTACTGATGGTGATCATGTATAATTATGTAATTTAGCGCAAAAAACTTAACTCCGTCACTTTCCAGGATGTTTGGTGGGTCAGGATCTCAATGACTACACATTATAACAGCATCCATATGATTATAAACTGTCCGCAGGTTTAGATTAACAGGGGAACACCTGGGGAACACCTGGGGAGACATCAACGTCATTAACATGACGTGTACCGTCACACCTCTTTAAGAGTCGCAGCGCCGGCTTTCTGTGTGAATTACACATGTGAAGGGGAGATGCTTCGCTCTGTGTGAATCACCATCGGCGGAGAATTGGCGAACCACCGCTCCGGAGATAATGCGGAGAGGCTGTTTAAAAAGGGCTACTGTTTTACTGTCAGGAGGATGTTTACCAAACGGACTCATCTGTCTCATTCAAATGCTGTATTATGTCTGTACATTATATGTGTATATATGTACATTATTATTATTGTTATTTTATTGTCATTAAATATTGTTAAATAGCCTCTACTGTCTCTGACTGTCTTTGCTGGTTTTGTCTCTTTCTTCTTCTTCTCTGATTATCTGTTCTTTTCTTCTTCTCTTGTTTTTGTCCTATTTTTTACCTCCTTCTACTCACCTGATTCTGAGGGGATGTGAGGCCTCATCATGTCGTCCAACATCATCCTCATGAAGTCGTATTCCACTAAAAAGAAAAAAGTGAATTAGAGAACACAGTAAATTTGGACTTAACCCATATTTCACACGATAACTGTCACACCGCGGTGAGGGTTGTCTCTTTCTGGGTTTTTTGTCTCGTGACCTCCTGTTTTATTTTGGAAAGTAACTCTCCTCTCCTTTCAGGTCACTTGCCCTTCCTCACATGTCACCGGTCTGATTGTCTCCCCTGATTCCTGATCGTGTCCATTTGTTCCCCATTACCCTCATGTGTTTTATAGTCTGCGTCTCCTTTTGTCTTGTGCCTTGTCTCGTCCAAGCCTTGCCTCCCTTGTTGGTAATTCTGTATTCTTTTGCCTCTTAACAAGTGATTTTTTGTTTGATAATTTTATAGCTCATCAGCTTTGTTACTGAGTTTAAGTTCATAGCCGTTTTTTGCCTCCATTGGAGTGATCTTTTGTTTGTAATTTTCACAGCTCAGCCTGGTAGTGTAGTTTAGGTCATAGCCGTTTTGTTTGCCTCCGGTGGAGGGATTTTCTGTTATTACTTTTTGCCCTCATTTTGAGGTTCCCTCCTTTCAGAGCAGTTTTGTTTTTTAGGAGTTTTGTTCTGTTACTTCCACGTTTGGATCGTGTGTTTTGTTGTTCTTTATTAGCCTGCCTTGTTTTTCTAGATTAAATAGGTAATTTTCTACAGCCTGTTCATTTGTCACTCTGTCTAAGAGCTCCAAGAATTTTCAGAATAAAAGCCTGCCTTAACTGTTCCCACTCTGAATCTGAGTCATTTTTCTAGTCCAGGCCTGACAGTACACTCTGGCCGGTATGGACCAAGCAGAGGCGGGACAGATGGCGGTGGTCCTGCGAGCCAAGAGGCCCATCTAACCCGTCAGGAAGAGTTCCAGGTGGCGATGGCGTCTCACCTGGGCCACCTCTCATCCCAGATTCAGGGCCTGCTCGACCAGCTCGCACAGCCAATCACAGCAGCCCCGCCTCTGGTGGCCACTGCCGCACCGGCTCCGACCATGCCGATCGTCGGGATTGGAAGTAAATTGGCCCCACCAGTGCAATTCTCTGGGGAACTGGGATTATGTAGGACTTTACTCATTGATTGTTCAATTCATTTTGAATTAACCCCACATGCTTTCTGCACTGACCAGTCCAAGATAGCGTTCATGATCTCCCACCTGACCGGAAGAGCGAAAGCCTGGGCCTCAGCGGAATGGGCTCGGGGCTCACCACTCTGCAGCTTTCTCACAGACTTCCAGGCAGCATTAATGAGGACTTTTGACCCAGTCACGACCGACCGGGAAAAGGCGCAGGAGCTAAGCGGACTGAGACAAGGCAGCGGCTCTGTCTGCGACTACGCCATCTGCTTCCACACCCTGGTGGCGGAGAGTGGGTGGAATTCCACCACCCTCTACGACGTGTTCCTGAAGGGGCTGGCCTATTCAAGACCTCCTCATCCCCTTGGATCTACCCCCAGACTTAGACTCCCTCATTGTGCTCGCCATTCGAACAGACAACAGGATCAGTCAGCTCCGACAGCAACGGAGCAGAAGATCCGCACGACTGAGAGAACCCCGTGCTCATAAACACCGGGCTGGCTGACTCCCCGCCGGAGCAGCGCCGTCACCTCCCTACGGAGGGAGAGGGGGAGCCCATGCAGTTGGGTAGAGCTCGGCTGACGCAGCAGGAACGACACAGGCGACAGCTGGAAGGCCAGCGCTTTTACTGTGGAGAGACTGGTCATCTCGTCGCCACCTGTCCAGCCAAGAAGTCAATCAAGGCCCCCCTGACGCACCCTCACAACGGTAAAGGTAACACACCTCACCGCCACAGAGCTGGAGGCTCTCATAGACTCAGGGGCTGATGAAAGTTTGATGGACTGGGGCTTAGCAGAGGAGTTGGGCCTCGAAACAGAACTTTTAGTTAAACCTATCAAGGCCAAATCATTAAATGTAAAGGAACTATTCTCCATCACACACATCAGTGAACCCCTCCAATTGCACATAAATGAGCATAGGGAGCACTTATTCATTCAAGTCATCATCTCATGCTCTCTTTTTGGGACAGCCATGGCTGTTTCGCTACAATCCCCATGTCAATTGGAGAACGGAAGAAATCATGGGGTGGGGGACAGACTGTGTGGGAGTCTGTTTTACCATGCCAACCCAGGGGGAGGATGAGGCAGGGATTAACCTCGTTTCTACCAATTTCGCCACAGACTCCGAGTATGCGGACCTGAGCTCAGTGCCCCCCTGCTACCACCACCTCCGTGAGGTTTTCAACAAGACCAAGGCCATGTCCCTCCCTCCACATCATCCATACGACTGCACCATCGAACTGATACCAGGCTCCACCATTCCCAAGGGCCGCCTGTACTCGGCTGCTGGTCCGGAGAGGGAGGCCATGAAGGAGTACATCACAACCTCATTGAAAGCGGGATTAATCCGCCCCTCATCATCACCTGCAGGCACTGAGTTCTTCTTCGTGGGCAAGAAGGACGGGTCCTGCAAGACCCTGCATAGACTATAGCCCGCTGAATGACATTACAATAAAGAACAGTTACCCACTTCCTCTCATGTCTTCTGTGTTCGACCAGCTCCAGCAGGCCAAAGTGTTTACAAAGCTAGACCTCTGCAACGCTTACCACTTGATCCGCATAAAAGAGGAGGGCGAGTGGAAGAGCGGGTTTAATACTCCAAGTGGCCACTATGAGTACCTGGTCATGCCTTTTGGGCTTACAAACGGTCCTGCTGTGTTTCAAGCCATGATAAACAATGTACTAAGAAACTTTCTTGACCATTTTGTTTATGTTTATCTCGATGACATTCTCATTTATTCCCCTGAACTTGACACACACTGAGACCATGTGACCAGAGTTTTGAAAAGACTGTTGGAGAACCAACTCTATGTTAAAGCTGAAAAGAGTGCCTTCCATGCCGACACTGTCTCCTTCCTGAGCTTCATCGTAGCCCCTGGAAGAGTGCAGATGGACCCAGCTAAAATTAGCGTTGTGGCTGAGTGGCCCACACCTGATAGCTGCAAGAAGGTTCAGCAATTCCTAGGGTTCGGTAACTTTTACAGGCGGTTCATCAGAGGCTTTAGCGCAATAGCTGCTCCCCTCCATGCTCTTACCTCCTCCCAGGTACAGTTCCACTGGTCGCCAGCAGCGGAGACTGCCTTCTGGACCCTCAAGCGTCACTTCACCTCGGCCCCCATCCTCACTATGCCGGACCCACAGCGTCAGTTCGTGGTCGAGGTAGACGCCTCCAAAGAAGGGGTCGAGGTGGTTCCCTCTTAACGCTTGGAGCAGGATGGCAAGATGCACCCCTGCGCTTTCTTGTCACAGCGGCTGTCCAAAGCGGAACAGAGCTTTGAAGTCGGCAACCGGGAGCTGTTGGCGGTCAAGGTCGCCCTAGAGGAGAGGAGACACCGGCTAGAGGGGGCTAACCATCCGTTCATCATCGGGACTGATCATAAGAACCTCGAATACATTCGAAAAGCTAAAAGACTTAACTCTCGCCAGGCCAGGTGGGCGCTCTTCTTTAACCGGTTCTCCATTTCTCTCTCTTACAGGCCAGGGTCCCAGAACGTCAAACCAGACGCTCTGTTCCGACTCTTCAACCCCGAGCCTGTTGCCAAGGAACCAGAAACTATCCTCCTACTAACCTGTGTGGTTGGAGCAGTGACTTGGCAGATAGAAAAAGAGGTTAAGCAGGCTAACAGGAGGGCCCGGCCACCTAGTGGGTGCCCAGAGAATCGGTTGTTTGTCCCGGTTGAGTTGCGCCCACAGGTGATCCACTGGGCCCATACCGCGCTGCTTTCTTGCCAGCCGGGAGTTCGGAGGACAATGGTCGCCATCTCCTGGCGGTTCTGGTGGCCATCTATGGAGCCATAGGTCCGGGAGTACTTAAAGGCATGTTTGGTCTGTGCCCGAAACAAGACGTCCTCCCGTTCCCGCATGGGTCTCCTCCAGACCGTGATCCGACATCTCCATAGACTTCGTCATGGGGCTCCCGGTATCTCAAGGTAACACCACTGTCCTCACAGTGGTGGACAGATTTCCCAAGATGGCTAAATTCATTGCTCTGCCGAAGCTGCCCTCTGCCAAGGAAACGGCGGAGGTCTTGATGAACAGCGTTTTCAGAGTCCAAGGGTTTCCCAAGGACATCATCTCTGACCGGGGGCCCCAGTTCATGTCCCGGTTCTGGAGGGAGTTCTGCCGGATCATCAGAGCTACAGCCAGCCTGACCTCGGGGTATCACCCAGAGGCCAACGGCCAGACCGAACGCCTCAATCAGCAACTGAGAGTGTGGCTCTCTGCCAAGGACCTACATCTCTGAGTCCCCTCCAAGAACTGGCGCCACAGTTCGTGGGTCCCTTTCCCATCACCAGGGTCATCGGCCCCGCAGCAGTAAGGTTTCGTCTGCCCTGGTCCCTCCGCGTACACCCGACCTTCCATGTAAGCCAGGTTAAACCAGCCAAGGAGAGTCCAATGGTTCCAGCTACCTGAAGTGATATGGCAGTGTATAAGGTCCCAGTGTATAAGGTCAAGCAGTTGCTGGCAGTACGTAACCGGGGCCGGGGCAGACCTACCTGGTACCTGGGGGACTGGGAAGGTTACGGACCCGAAGAGAGGCAATAGGTCTCCTCACGCCACATTGTAGACCCTAGCCTCATAAAGGTCTTCTACAGGGACCACCCTGAACAGCCTGGGCCGTCAAGAGGCGGACACACCGCAGTGAGGGTTGTCTCGTTCTGGGTTTTTTGTCTCGTGACTTCCTGTTTTATTTTGAAAAGTAACTCTCCTCTCGTTTCAGGACACTTGCCCTTCCTAATGTGTCACCGGTCTGATTGTCTCCCCTGATTCCTGATCGTGTCCACCTGTTCCCCATTACTCTCATGTGTTTTATAGTCTGCGTCTCCCTTTGTCTTGTGCCAGAGTGTCGTTCTATCGTGCACCCCAGCCTTTCGCCATAGTCCTTGTCTTGTCCAAGCCTTGCTTCCCTTGTTGGTTATTTTGTATTCTTTTGCTTCTTAACGAGTGATGTTTTGTTTGATAAGTTTATAGATCAGCTTTGTTCCTCAGTTTATGTTTAAAGACGTTTTTTCCTCCGTTGGAGTGATCTTTTGTTTGTAATTTTCACAGCTCAGCCTGGTAGTGTAGTTTTGTTTATAGCTGTTTGCTTTCCTCCGTTGGAGTGATTTTTGGTTGGAAATTTTCATAGCTCAGTCTTGCAGTGTAGTTTAGGTCATAGCCGTTTTGTTTGCCTCCGGTGGAGTGATTTTCTGTTGTTACTTTTTGCCCTCATTTGAGGTTCACTCCTTTCGGAGCAGTTTTGTTTTTTAGGAGTTTTGTTTTCTTACCTCTGCATTTGGAGTGTGTGTGTTTCTTGTTCTTTATTAGCCTGCCTTGTTTTTCTATATTAGATAGGTAATTTTCTACAGCCTGTTCATTTGTCACTCAGTCTAAGAGCTCCAAGAATTTTTAGAACAAAAGCCTGCCTTAACTGTTCCCACTTTGCATCTGAGTCCTCTTTCTAGTCCAGGCCTGACAATAACACTGGATTAATAACCAGTAATGGAGTCACAGCTTCTTTAAATTGGATTTAACACATTCTGTTTATCCATCATTAAGTTTAAACTTACAAATTCACCAGCGAGCTCACACACTGAAAAATAAATAAAAAGTGAGTTTGTCCCAACAAATAACAGTTTAATTCTAGATGCTAATACAGACGAGAATATTTCTGACTCTGTTCAGATAAACTTACTGTGAGGTGTGCATCTGTCAGATCTGCAGTTCAGATGTTTTCCATCGTGCTCTTTCACAACTTGACCCAAGCGTGTCAACAGCTCTGGAGGTTCAAGATCCTTCTGCCACAGAAACCTGTAGTGACAGTCTCTGATCATTTCCTTTAAGGGTGGATGTTGATGATATTCTTCCATCAGACCTGGACTCTCCTCTCTGGGTGTTGACATCAGCACCAGTGAATGATCAAATGATCGATCGCTGAAGAGGTTCAGGACTCTGCAGAGCTTCAGTTTGTGTTCCTCAGTGAAGTCTTCAGGCTGTAGAACCAGCAGGATCACATGAGGTCCAGGATCAGAGAGTCTCTCACAGGTTTCTACATTTCTTCTCAGTCTGTATTCAGACATGTTGGGATGCAGCAGATCTGGGGTGTTGATCAGAACTATGTATTTCTCCTTTACCCATCCTCTGACTCTCAGACAGCAGTCTGGTTCTTCCTCAGTGTTGAACTTGTTCCCTCCCAGTATGAAGTTCCCCACTGAACTCCTCTGAGACCAGCTGTTCCCCAGCAGAACCACCCTCAGCTCAGACACTGAAGAAAATATTGAATTAGAAAAACCTCCTCAGTGAAGACTTTGTATTAAATTCATAATCGATAAGGAAGTCAAAGTTTCTTTAAGATGGAATTTCTTTAAGTTGAAGAAATCATCAAACCATCATCAACTTAAAACATGTGAATTCACCAGTGAGCTCACAAATATTTAAATATAACATGAGAGTTTGTATCCACCATCTACAAACAGTGAGTGTAGATGTTAATAAAGACAAGAATGTTTCTGACTCAGTTCAGATTAACTCACTGTTGGGTGGCAGGAATTCAAAGCTGCTGCTGAGCTTCACAGGTGATGCAGCTGCTCCTGATGCACACAAAAAATATAGATTTAAATGTAACATTTATATGAAAATTATTATTTAGATTTAGATTTAATATTTAACATATAGATTTTTTTTATTGAGATTTAACATTGACATTATATTTTTAGGGTTAGGGTTGGAGAAGTAAATATCACAAAGTTCACAAATATTGCTGTAAATCTGGTCAAAAGTAACATCGACAAATTCACATATGTTTTTTAAACATGGTTTGCTGCTAAATGTGGCAATCTTACAATCATTGCCCCATAATTGTCGGTTCTTTTCTTCTTCTCTTGTTACTTCCCATTTTTTCCTCCTTTTACTCACGTGCTTCTGGGGCCCTCACACAGATGTTTGACTCCGCCACTAAAAAGAAAAAAACAGTGAATTAGGGAACACAGTACATTTGGACTTAATCCATGTTTCACATAATAACACTGGATTAACAACCAGTAAAGGAGTCACAGCTTCTTTAAGGTGGATTTAACACATTCTGTTTATCCATCATTAACTTTAAACTTACAAATTCACCAGCGAGCTCACAAAATAAAAATTAAATAAAAAGTGAGTTTGTGCCAAAAAAGAAGATACAGTTTAATTCTAGATTTTAATACAGACGAGAATCTTTCAGTTCAGATAAACTTACTGCGAAGTGTCCAGCTGTCAGATCTGCAGTTCAGATGTTTTCCATTGTGCTCTTTTACAAGTTGACCCAAACGTGTCAACAGCTCTGCAGGCTCAAGATCATTCTGCCACAGAAACTTGTAGTGACAGTCTCTGATCATTTCCTTTAAGGGTGGATGTTGATGATATTTGTCCATCAGACCTGGACCCTCCTCTCTGGGTGTTGATATCAGAACCAGCGAATGATCAAATGATTGATCACTGAAGAGGTTCAGGACTCTGCAGAGCTTCAGTTTGTGTTCCGTAGTGAAGTCTTCAGGCTGTAGAACCAGCAGGAACACATGAGGTCCAGGATCAAAGAGTCTCTCACAGGTTTCTACATTTCTTCTCAGTTTGTATTCAGGCATGTTAGGATGCAGCAGATCTGGGATGTTGATCAGAACTATGTGTTTCTCCTTCACCCCTCCTCTGACTGTCAGACAGCAGTCTGGTTCTTCCTCAGTGTTGAACTTTGTCTCTCCCAGAATGAAGTTCCCCACTGAACTCCTCTGAGACCAGCTGTTCCCCAGCAGAACCACCCTCAGCTCAGACACTGGAGAGAATACTGAATTAGAAAAACCTCCTCAGTGAAGACTTTGTATTAAATTCATAATCGATGACGAAGTCACAGTTTCTTTAAGATGGACTTCTCTCATCCATTATCAACTTGAAACATATGAATTCAGCAGTGAGCTCACAAATACTTAAATGAAACATGAGAGTTTGTATCCACCACCTACAAAACAGTGAGTGTAGATGTTAATACAGATGAGAATGTTTCTGACTTAGTTTAGATTAACTCACTGTTGGGTGGCAGAAATTCAAAGCTGCTGCTGAGCCTCAGATACGACGCTCCTGCATGAACACAGAAAATGTAGATATTGATTAATTCCTTCATCCACATGTAATCTGTAATAAACCTGCTCATCAGTGATTGTTGGTGTCCACTAGAGCTGTCACAAAAAAAGTAAATCTTAAGTGACAGTGAACTGTTAGCTAGTTAGCTAGTTGGGCTGCATATAAACAAAGGAAAGAGCAAACTGGAACCATCACAGGTCACTCAGTTCCTGGGTATGACTCTGGACTTCAGTACGGCATCAACTTCCCTGACCACATAGCAGAAAGGGGCTGTGTCTCTGTCTGATGGGCCTGATGGCAGCCACTGTCCAGATAGTCCCACTCTGCCTTTTGCACATGCAAAAGGCAGTCATTTTCCTACTACAATTTTAGCACTTTTTTACTTGGTGTTATTTATTCATCTTTTCAATGCACCATGTTTTTTTTTTTGTTTTTTTTTGCACTCTGGCACTTTGTATGATACTGATGTGCATATCTATTGTATGTGATTGTGTGTAACTGTATGTTCTGTGTTACTTGTGGCTGCAGCATGGGCAAATGGCCCAGAACGAATTTCCCATACTGTGGGAAAATAAAGTTCATCTTGAATCTTGAATCTTGAACCGGTGCAGCAATATCTGCTGAGCCTTGGTCTGAGCCCCCAGACCCCCCCTTCGATCAGAATTTGGGTGACACGGAGACTTTGCGTGGCAGTCCGCTGGTGGAGGAGCCCACAGAACTTGAGGAGGGGCAACAGACTGGGCCCTGTGATGCATCGGCAACTCCTAGCAAGAGATGCCGCACAGGTAGGTTGGGGAGCTGTGCATGCAGGCCTAGGTGTCCCGGGTGCCTGGACCGGCAAACAGTTGAACCAACATATCAATGCTCTCGAGCTCGGGGCAATTCACCTTGCACTTCTACAATTCCTCCCACACCTGCAGGGCCGCCATGTACTAGCACAGCACAGCACAATGGCAGCAGCCTATGTCAGCAGGGTGGACTCGGCTCTCCCCACTTAGGGCAGCTGGCCCACGAATTATGGACATGGGCATACCCACGGTTCCTCTCGAGAGCTACCTACCTGCTGTGCCTTCTAAACACTGGGGTGGACTTATTGCATAGGGAAGGCCCTCAGCCAAGAGAGTGGAGGCTCCATCCAGAGGTTGTTGCGCACATCTGGCACCGCTTTAAGATGGCAGTAGCCGATTTGTTTGCCTCCAGGGGGATGGCCCATTGCCTCCAGGGGGGATGGCCCATTGTTCAAATGTTATTCTCCCTGGGGAGGGACAACCCACCACTAGGGATGGATGCTCTGGCTCACCAGTGGCCTCAAGGCCCGCTGTATGCCTTTCCCGCATTCAGCCTTCTCCACCCCCTCTTATGGAGGATCCGGCTTGAGAATGCGGCGGTGATCCTGGTGGCTCCAAATTGGCTCCACATACCATGGGCCTCAGGGATCACACCACCTCTAAACGGAACTCCTTGGGAGCTCCCCATTCGAAGAGACCTGCTGTTGCAGGCACGAGGCGCCTTGTTTCACCCCTTCCCACAGGGCCTGAGACTGTGGGCATGGCCCCTGAAAGGGCCATAGGCTTGCCAGATCCAGTCATCCAAACACTGGAGTTGGCAAGGGAACCTTCGAGCTGGGCGGCATACGCCTTCCGTTGGTGCAAGTTCATCTCTTGGTGCGAAGTCCATCAAATGGACCCCCTCGTTTCCACATCACAGATTATTCTGCAGTTCTTGCAAGAGCAGCTGGACCAGGGGAGATCCGCCGCCACCCTCAGAGGCATGGTAGCAGCAATTAAGGCTTCACGAGTAGGGAACCCTAGCCTGTCGGGACACTGCTGTGCCCTCATGTCACAATTCTTGAAGGGTACCCAGTGACAAATGGTGTGAATTAAGTCACAAATGGCGCCCCCATGGGACTTGGAAAGAGTCCTGGGGCACTCCAGCATTATCCATTCGAACCAATCGAGGCAGTCGAGCTGAAGTGGCTATCACTAAAGACCGCTCTACTTCTAGCAGTCTGCTCAGCAAGGAGAATTTTTGAGCTTCATGCCTTTTCTGTCCACCAGGATTGCTGTAAGCTGCTTCCAGGGAATGCTGGAGTTATTCTGCGGCCTAACCCTGCCTTCCTTCCAAAAGTACTCTCTGACGCCAACCTGTACCAAACCGTCGAGCTCCGGTGTATCTTAAAGAGTCTCCACATTACACGACCCAGTAGGCCACTTCCCCATACATATGGAATATGCAATGGGTGGAGAGATAGTCTCTTCACTCAGAGAACAAAGGTTACAACCGTAACTGATCATTCTTTTCTTCCTCTCTTGTTACTTCCTATTTTTTCCTCCTTTTACTCACGTGCTACTGGGACGCTCTCACAGATCTTTGACTCCGCCACTAAAAAGAAAAAAACAGTGAATTAGGGATCACAGTAAATTTGGATTTAATCCATGTTTAATAGAATAACACAGAATGGATACTTTTTGACTGACATGATGGCCGCGCGCCGGAGATGCAGCGGCTAACAAGAGTAGATCAAAAACCTGCTATTTAGTAAACTCGGTGTACACAAACAATGTTCTCAATGCTCGTGCTCATGTGTAGAGACCCTGGTGATGCTACAAGCAAAGTTTAATGTTGTGTCGAGCCTTCTTAGTGTTCTAAAAATAGACATTTTTGATGCTAGCTCAGTGCCCCATGCACTCCCCTTGACAATTTACTTGCCCGAAAACGAAACAACGATAAATCTGAAAAGTGCATCTTTCGTTGTAATTATGCATTTACCCAAAGATTTGACTCATATACATTCACAAATAAAGCCTAGGTTGCTTTAACAATCACTTTAACAACCAGTAATGGAGTCACAACTTCTTTAAGGTGGATTTAACCTATTCTGTTTATTCATCATTAACTTTAAACTTACAAATTCACCAGCAACCTCACAAAAAATAAAAATAAAAAGTGAGTTTGTCCCAACAAATAAAAAAACAGTTTTATTCTAGATGTTAATACAGACGAGAATATTTCTGACTCAGTTCAGATAAACTCACAAATGAGCAGACGTGAATCTGGGCTGATGCACCTCACAGCTGATGCAGCTGCTCCTGATGGACACAGAAAATATAAATATTGATTGATTCCTTCGTCCACATGTAATCTATAATAAACCTTTTCATCAGTGATTGTAGGGGTCCACTAGAGCTGTCACAATATCAGGTTTTCACTCGTGGCCAAAATAATTCACCATAACGACATTAAACATGATATAAAGATTGTGAAAACAAAATGCTGTCAGTCAAAGTCATCTTGTGTGTGTTTTGTCTTTTGTCTGTCAAATGAAGAACACTCATAATACAACTGTCTGTACAAATGTCTGTCGGCTCAGAGATGATTTTCCACAGCAGCAGTAAATCAATGAGGAACAGCCACACAGATCTGTGCCACACTGACTAACGAACAGCAGCGTTTCTCCTTTATGCACCTCCACTGCTGAAACATCACCGCTGATGCCCAATCTTTGTTGTTTTTATGAAATGAGACGAGATGAGAGGACAAAACAGGAGGAGGAGAGAGGCCTGTGTGTTCTCTCTAACACTGTATTATTTTGTGCTATGGATGCACTGAAGTGACGCTTAGAAACGCAGAAGATGGCAGATGGCCGTCTTATAACTTTATAAACTAAAGTTGTACTTTTTCTCGCTGATGGTGCTTCATATCCAGACCAGCTCACACACACGAGTATGAATGAATGAATGAATGAATGAATGAATGAATGAATGCTTTATTTCAAACATGTGAAAAATATATTACACTTGAAGAGTTAGTCATTAAAACCCTTTGTATGTTTGAAAAGGAGTAGGAAGAAGCATTAGCTTATTAATTCCTACCCCTTCTCCACTTAGTACCTAGTACTATAGGTTATCTTACTTCCTGTGTATCCTGTTTTTTTTTTGTTTTGTTTTTTTTCTCTCAACAAAATCAATCACCAACAAACAACACAATAACCGCTTGTGTAAAAATAAAATAAATGACAAGTATGGCAAAATGTGAGAACCCTAGTGTTTGTCATACCCCTCTTCTGCCCTGTACCTTGTAAATACCATCTGTTTGTACCGCTGTTTGAATTTGCTCATGGTTGGACATTGTCTGAGCTCCTCCGCTAGTCTGTTCCACAGTTTCACTCTACGTATTGAAATGCAAACGGTTTTTAAAGTTGAGCTTGCATACAGGTGTTTTAGATTCAGATTATATCCCCCTTCTCTCAGAAAAAAACATGCTTGAATATTTACAGGTAATATGTTGTTTGTTGCTCTATACATGATTTGGGCTGTTTGGAAGCTTACCAGATCAGTGAGTTTCAGTATTTTTGATTTTGAGAATAAGGGGTTAGTGTGTTCTCTGTAACCAGTGCTATGAATTATCCTGATTGCTCTTTTTTGCAGAATCGACAGTGGTTGTAGTGTAGATTTATAAGTATTGCCCCAAATCTCTGCACAGTAACTCAAATACGGTAATATCAGTGAATTGTAAAGAATGTGGAGTGATTTGTGGTCCAGAAAGTGTTTTGCCTTACTTAGTACTGAGATGCTACGTGACAGTTTGCTTCGAACATGCTTTATGTGAGGTTTCCATGTTATTTTTTCGTCCATAATTACACCCAGAAATCTATTTTCATGTACCCTTGCAATGTCCACCCCGTTTATCTGTATTATTGCTTGAGTGTTCATTTTATAGTTCCCAAATAACATGAATTTGGTTTTGTTTAAATTTAAAGATAATTTGTTTCTATTAAACCACCTTTTTAATTTACACATTTCTTCAGTGATACACCCCAGAAGCTCCTGTAAATTCTTCCCTGAGCAAAACATGTTCGTGTCATCAGCAAATAGTACCAATTTCAATATATTTGAGACGTTACATATATCATTTATATATAGAATAAACAGTTTGGGACCCAGCACTGACCCCTGGGGGACGCCACAGGCAATGTCCAAGCACGATGAGCTATAGTCTCCCAACTTCACAAATTGACTCCGGCCCTTTAAATAACTCTCAACCCAGTGCAAAACTATCCCCCTGATCCCGTACCGTTCCAGTTTATTGATTAATATGTCATGATTGATTGTGTCAAAGGCTTTCTTAAGATCAATGAATATTCCAATTGCATATTGTTTATTTTCTATGGCGTTAGTGATTACTTCTAATGATTCCATTAATGCCAGTGATGTTGAACTCGAGTAAAGCATTAAACATAAAGACAAGGAACTTTAAGCTTACCTGAATATGTCAGATCAACAAGTATAACAACAAGCACGGGGTTAATGTCAACACTGAAGAAAGCGATGCTGAACACTAAAGTATAATTGATTATTGATCAGTTTTGCTGGTGATGAATTCTATTCTACCATACAGAGCAGTTATTATTGGTCCCTGATGCCAGACTGGTGCTCGGTAGAATTAATTTATAGGAACACTGCACATTAACACATTTAACATTATGTTAACTGAAGGTATAATTTCATGTAAAGAACTCACTGCGTGTAATTCATTTATTGTAACCTCCTGTGGTGCTGCTGAACACTCTGAAGGCATTTAGTACATGTTCATAATGGCAGCAACATGATTTCACTACTTTAATTAAAAGGAGACTGTTGCTGTTTTTAAAAACCCTGATAGACCTGCAGACTTTTATAGTGCAACTGAACAACACTGAATGAAAGTGTTCTGTTTCATACACAACTACTGCTAACTGCTATGTAACATTAACAAATTCACGTTTTTTAAACGTGGTATGTTGCTAAATGTGGCGACTTTACAGTCACTGCCCCATAATTGTCCGTTCTTTTCTTCTTCTCTTGTTTTACTTCCTATTTTTTCCTCCTGTTACTCACGTGCTACTGGGGCCCTCTCACAGATCTTTGACTCCGCCACTAAAAAGAAGAAAACAGTGAATTATTACATGTTCATAATGGCAGCAACATTATTTCA
Organism: Sparus aurata; assembly: GCF_900880675.1. Classification (NCBI taxonomy): domain Eukaryota; kingdom Metazoa; phylum Chordata; class Actinopteri; order Spariformes; family Sparidae; genus Sparus; species Sparus aurata. The sequence continues at coordinate 106,212 of NW_022045117.1, read as the reverse complement.
CTAATCTCTCTATAAAAGCAAGTAACCTCTGTCTGTCTGTGTGTGTGTGTGTGTGTGTGTCTGTGTGTGTGTGTGTGTGTGTGTGTGTGTTTGTGTTCCTCAAATATCTCTGCGGATCAGGATCAGACTGACCTGAGAGTTTCAACATGGCTGCTGCGTGGTTCAAGGGTGTGCTATTTCGCATTTGTTTGGACTGCAATGATACCGTTAATAAATGATTTCATAAATGCTTTACAAATTCCACGTGCATTGTTCACCGGAGCCACTACAGTCACGTGCGCACCAGAGCCAATCACTGCAGAGCCCACCGCGACCCCCCACCTTAAGAAACAAGCAGATTTATACCTGCAGCGGCGCGAGCTGGACCGGGATTTTGCTGGTGGTTCGGTCCCGTTCTATTCTGTTCTGTGCACCTAAACTGACTGTTGTGGATTAATGAGATTAAACGAGTCTGAGGAGATCCGGAGACGCGCGGACAACAAAGTGGAATCGGAATCTGTGGAAGTTCGTGTGTAGCTAGCTGCTAGCTAGTAGCTAGCTCCTTTATGCACCTCCACTGCTGAAACATCACCGCTGATGCCCAATCTTTGTTGTTTTTATGAAATGAGACGAGATGAGAGGACAAAACAGGAGGAGGAGAGAGGCCTGTGTGTTCTCTCTAACACTGTATTATTTTGTGCTATGGATGCACTGAAGTGACGCTTAGAAACGCAGAAGATGGCAGATGGCCGTCTTATAACTTTATAAACTAAAGTTGTACTTTTTCTCGCTGATGGCACTTCATATCCAGACCAGCTCACACACACGAGTAAAGCATTAAACATAAAGACAAGGAACTTTAAGCTTACCTCAATATGTCAGATCAACAAGTAAAACAACAAGCACGGGGTTAATGTCAACACTGAAGAAAGCGATGCTGAACACTAAAGTATAATTGATTATTGATCAGTTTTGCTGGTGATGAATTCTATTCTACCATACAGAGCAGTTATTATTGGTCCCTGATGCCAGGCTGGTGCTCGGTAGAATTAATTTATAGGAACACTGCACATTAACACATTTAACATTATGTTAACTGAAGGTATAATTTCATGTAAAGAACTCACTGCGTGTAATTCATTTATTGTAACCTCCTGTGGTGCTGCTGAACACTCTGAAGGCATTTAGTACATGTTCATAATGGCAGCAACATGATTTCACTACTTTAATTAAAAGGAGACTGTTGCTGTTTTTAAAAACCCTGATAGACCTGCAGACTTTTATAGTGCAACTGAACAACACTGAATGAAAGTGTTCTGTTTCATACACAACTACTGCTAACTGCTAAGTAACTTTAACAAATTCACATGTTTTTTAAACGTGGTTTGTTGCTAAATGTGGCGACTTTACAGTCACTGCCCCATAATTGTCCGTTCTTTTCTTCTTCTCTTGTTACTTCCTATTTTTTCCTCCTGTTACTCACGTGCTACTGGGGCCCTCTCACAGATCTTTGACTCCGCCACTAAAAAGAAGAAAACAGTGAATTATTACATGTTCATAATGGCAGCAACATTATTTCACTAATCTCTCTATAAAAGCAAGTAACCTCTGTCTGTGTGTGTGTGTGTGTGTGTGTGTGTGTGTTTGTGTTCCTCAAATATCTCTGCGGATCAGGATCAGATTGACCTGAGAGTTTCAACATGGCTGCTGCGTGGTTCAAGGGTGTGCTATTTCGCATTTGTTTGGACTGCAATGATACCGTTAATAAATGATTTCATAAACGCTTTACAAATTCCACAAGCATTGTCCACCGGAGCCACTACAGTCACGTGCGCACCAGCGCCAATCACTGCACACCAGCCACGCACGCACCAGAGCCACTCACTGCAGAGCCCACCGCGACCCCCCACCTTAAGAAACAAGCAGATTTATACCTGCAGCGGCGCGAGCTGGACCGGGATTTTGCCCGCGGTTCGGTCCTGTTCTGTTCTGTGCATCTAAACTGACTGTTGTGGATTAATGAGATTAAACGAGTCTGAGGAGATCCGGAGACGCGCGGACAACAAAGTGGAATCGGAATCTGTGGATCTGTGTGTAGCTAGCGGCTAGCTAGCAGCTAGCTACACGGCCCACCTGCCGAAGCGACGGATCGGAAGCATCGGCACGTCCAAAACTGGACTTAGGGTAAATAATGTCCGCCACGCTTTTTCGCGAACATTGCCGTCACGTTTGCTTTGTGTCTGGTGCAGGATAAAAAAACGGTAAAAACGGGCTTTTGTCACGAAAGTGTCCAAGCAGCAAGTTTGGTTGTTGAGGAACAGGGAGTTGTGGGCGGGACCTAGGCGGATGATTGACATGCAACGACGGTCGGTTTGTGTGAGAGTTGAGAGATTTGTGACATTTAGCGTGTTTGGAGTGTGTAGTTAGTGTGTTATGTAGTGTTTGGTGTAGTGTGTTTAGTGTGTAGTGGAGTCGGTTTTTCGTTAATGAGTCAGAATAATGAGGAGAAGCTGAATGTGGAGCAGGCAGTGCAGCTCTTCATTCAGCTGGAAGGAGCACAGGCAGACCTGAGCATTGCCTGCATTTAAATGTAAATAGTTACATATACCGTAACTTTGTAAATTTTTTAAATGTATGCACAAATTTAGATAAACAACAATTTATATTTGCATTATAAGTAAAAAAAAAAATTTTAAAAAATGGTTTGTTAAACATATTTGTGGTTGTCACAGTAAAAAAATCTAACTTTTTCTACTCGGATTTCATGTTTTTTTTTTTTTATTTTAGGTCCATTGTGTTAATACAGTATGTCAAAATAAAAAAAATAACTGTACAGTCACACATGTGAGGTTGTGCTGAAAATAATGACACCAAGCTAATAGCTTTTAAGATGAAATATAATGGCAAAATCAAAAATAGTCAAAAACAGCCAATTATACCCTGGAATATCGGATTTCACAACAAACCTAAATATCCCTGACGTCCCACCTTCAAACACAGCCTCATTTGGCCATCCATGAAAAAGCTCCTTAACCTCCCACTTTTTTATAGGAATACACTTTTCTTACGGGCACTGCACTAGTTTAATTAAAAGAAGACTGAATGAAAGTTTCCAACTACTGCTGATAGTGATTCTTCTCAAAAACAGGAAAGAAGACACAGTTCTTTATGATGTGTAATATGTGACACTCAGTGTGTTTACATGAGAATCAAGAAAATCGAATTACTGTGTTAGTCCGACTATGATGGGATTTTTAAGATGCATGTATACATCTTAGTCTGACTAAAATCGGACCAGATCAGATTAAAGCACCCAGATTATTGATTGATAGTCACATTACTCCTGCATGCATACGTGGCTTTCTGCGCAGGCGCGAGATTTTTTCCCCAGGGCCGTGAGCCGGAAGTAGAAGGACGACGGCGTCTTTCCTCCGAAATATCCGCAACAAAGAGCGCCACTGTGCATCTAGTTTGTGTAATTATCATGTACACCATATATGAAATGTACAAAGATGTAGCTTCGTCTCGCTCTTCGTACGCCATCTTTCTGGAATGTCGAGGCAGTTTGTTGTTGCTGGTGACGTAAAGAGGTCAGCCGGAGGTGTTTCTGTTACCACTAGTTGAAATGGGTACAGCGCCACCTAGCGTACCGGGTATGACATGCTCCGGACAATAATCCGATTTTCTCACCAGCATGTATACTCGGATAACTGCAGTTGTCTGATTGAGTAGCAGAGTCGAACTATGGCTGTAATCTGACTAAGCTGTGCATGTAAACACACTGAGTGTGTTCAGAGTCTTACCAGACGTAGCAGATGATGAGGCCCCCATAATGTCACTCTGCTGGGAACATCAGAGTTTAAGAACCTGAAGAGAGAAAACATCAGCACGTGTTAATTCTCCTCTTTGTTTACCTGTTTTATCTCGTCTGATGCAGCTTCATGTTGTTAAGTTTGGAGAGCTGCTAGAAACTGGAGTCAGATTCCTTCAACCCAGACTGACTGGATCCATAAAGCTGACTCTGATTCTTAATACTACTAACAACAACATCAGCTTCTACTATTACTACTTTAATTACATTTCACTGCTTCTTCTCTTTTATATGCACATTTAATCTTAGTTGCATATGTTTCTTTTTCGTAATTCTCCTGACAATAAACAAACATCCCAAACCTGTAAAAACATGTTGTTCTACAACTACTTAGTTATGTTGGTGTGTCCTATGTGAGCTGTGTAGTGACACATTTTCTGTGTCTCAGTTCAGGTCTGCATCCTTCGAAGGAGCATTTGAAAGCCAATTATGTCACAACGCCTTGCGAAGGTTGTCCCAATTCAAATGCTCCTTCTTTTCTCACTTTCTGGAGGACGCATTGAAACGATCCTTCGTGGCCTCACATATCCCAAGATTCTTTGCGTGCCCGATAAAGAAAGAAAGAAAGAGAGAAAGAAGATGGCGACCTCAAGTGGCGCAGATCTGTCATTTAAATGTAAGTATTGGGTCTATACTCGGTTTTTACTCATTTGAACATCCAACGCCAGATATGTTAAACTTCAAGAGACCTTAAAACCTCCACATTTCAGTCAAAATAGGTTGTAATGCTCAGCTTGATGCCTTTGGAAATAAAGCCTTAAAAGCTTTTACTTTCAAACATTAGACGTTCAGAGGATGATTTATATCTTATATGTTATTGTGACTGTGGAGATGTTAGTGACTAGTTTTACTTCATGTACATAAACAGACCAAGATGAACAGATTCAGATCAGGCTGCTTTATTTCCAGACTGTAAACTATAAACGTCTAGTTAAACATTTGAATTGAATAAAGAGCGACGTTTATGATTATCCTCATGATGATTATATTTTTTGCTGTATTAGAACTCTTTTGTCTGTTGACGTAACACAAAACATCTTTTACATTTCATCATGTTTTAGGGAGCAAACAGAGAGCTTCATCACTGTCCGAGGTCAGAACAACATTTGTTCACAGGGCGAAACATTCCGCAAACATTTCTGCAGCCCAGGTCCGCGAAAGTGACAAGAAGAGTAAAGTTTGACTGTCAGATCTGTTTGAGCTTCAGGAATTCCTTATTTCCTTTTTAACCCTCCTGCTTGTGGAGGAAGAGGAGAAGCAGCTGGTTTATCTCCGGCTGAGAGGACCGTGGAGAGGTAAACCTGTTATTGAACCCACAGTAATGTTATCAATATTATCATTATTAGCTAGCTAACAGTTTGGGGTTATTAACATACCGATACATTACGTTAATGCTGACATATAAACTGCTGATCACCACACATGGTTATAATTTTAGATTTTAAAGGCATTATTCCTATTTAAAGTGTTTGGTAGATAGTTTTGATGTTGTAATGATTAATTATTATAATTATATTATGAAATTATAATTCTTGCCTCTTTCTTAAAACATTCTTAATGACCTGGCAGCCGTGGATGGAGTCAGAACTGCAGACCCAGTTGATGGAGGATGTGGTGGACAGAGGAGACTGGACCCCCAAACACCCTGAGTACCGACCCAGATGATGTCCCACTGACACCATCCAGCCCAGCAGCACTGCAGGGACTCCTGCTCAGCCTGTCACTGTACATCATCTGTAACTGTTTTAATATTGTTTTTAATAATTGTTTTTGTTAATAGTGAATAATAATCTGTAAATAGTTATTTATGCTGTAACTTTGTAAATAGTTGTAAATGTTAAGACCTTCATAATAAAAGAAAACATTCAATCCCTTGTTGTCCCTGAAAAGTAGCACTTGATGCTGTTTGCTGTTATAAATTGTACTTAAGCTGTAAATACTGAATGGAATAGACAACGTGTAACAATACAAAAATATTTTATTTCATAAATTAATATAAAATGAACAATTATGAACAAATCATTTAAAAAGAACCCATACATTAACTAAATAACAACAGAAATAATGTAAGGATTGTCCTCTGGAGCAGAGAAGAGCCTCTCCATCCTCTCTGCAGCATCATGTCCTCCTTCATCCTCCCTCCTCCTCCTCTTCCTCCTCGGCCCTGGCTGCCTCTCCTCCTCCTCATCGTCTTCATCCTCCTCCTGGTCACTTGGCCCTGGTGTGTCCTCAGGGATGGAGGCAGTTAGGACAGGGGGGGCAGTGGAAGGCCTCTGTCCTAACACCTCATCCATGAGGACAAACCAGGACCCAGTAGCAGCGCTGGGCCTCCCGCTGACCCTCTGCTGTCCCTGGATATAAGCAGTGGACATCGGTGCTGGATTCGACCTTCTCCTGCAGACCTGTTGTTTCCAGAACTGTTCTGAACGCGAGAGAAGCAACAGAAAAGGTCAACACAAGATCACATGAACACAGGGATGCAGAGATGTGTGACATCAGGACTGACACATGGGCTATTTATTATTTATTATTTTATATTTATTATATATTATGTATTATTTATTATTGCCTTACTTCCATCCAGCCGGCGGGATGTTTCGCTCTGTGAACAAATGTTGTTCTGACCTCGGACAGTGATGAAGCTTCTCTGTTTGCTCCCTAAAACATGATGAAATGTAAAAGATGTTTTGTGTTACGTCAACAAACAAAAGAGTTCTAATACAGCAAAAAAATGTAATCATCATGAGGATAATCATAAACTTCGCTCTTTATTCAATTCAAACGTTTAACTAGACTTTTACAGTGTTACTGTCTGGAAATAAAGCAGTCTGATCTGAATCTGTTCATCCTGGTCCGTTTCTGTTCATGCAGTAAAACGAGTCTCTAACATCTCAACAGTCACAATAAGATATAAAATATAAATCAACCTCTGAACGTCTAATGGTTGAGAATAAAAGCTTTTAAAGCTTTATTTCCAAATGCATCAAGCTGAGCATTACAATGTATTTTAACTGACATTTGAGGTTTAATGTCCCTTTAAGTTTCACATATCTGGTGTTGGATGTTCAAATGAGTAAAAATCGAGTATAGACCCAATACTTACATTTAAATGAGAGATCTGCACCACTTGAGGTCGCCATTATTCATTACTTATTTCTTCTCTTCTGCGCGCTATGAATTTGGGATATGTGAGGCTGCGTCCTCCAGAAAGCGGGAAAAGGAGGAGCATTTGATTTGGGACAACCTTTGCGCTGCGTTGTGACGCGGCATTGGCCCTCAAATGTTCCTCCGCAGGACGCAGACCCTGAACTGAGACACAGCAACTGTGGTGTTGGTTTGGAGTCAGTGGGTCACATGACATGGAAGCTGTTGGAAAAAAACAAAACATTATCTTATTAAAATATTACAATAAAACAAATACAGAACACATCAGCAGTCAAAGTGAGTGTGCTGCATGAAATCAGTTTAGTATTGTTTTCATCATAATTGTCCCTAATATCCAGTGTTGGGGAGACTTGAACTACATAGCTGAACTACAATTTGCTGTAACTTGCTGGTAGTTAAACTACATTCATATTTTGTGCTGAGTAAGTATTTCAACTACTTTTTGGGTCATTTTTTGTTGTTTAACTACCCTAACCATCATTTACAAACTACAATTTTGGCCTATAATTGGCTCGCCCTGGCAGCACTCAAATGCTTCACAGAGTGGGCGGGTCTTTGTGTCATGAAGGCAGCGCTCATATATCACAAGCACATCATGGACAACCCTCCTGCTGCCCCTGATGGGTCCCTGAACGCACCAGCCCAACCACGGCCATATTGGAGCATGACCTCACTTCATTCTTCCCAAAGAAGAAAGATGACTAAGTGGATGATGTGGAAGCCTTTGTGAAGTATCCAGATGAGTCCAAACAAAATGCAAATCATTTAAGTGACCGGAAACGGAACCGGCAGTCTGATTAACACTTGAGAGAAACTGAGAGAAACTGAGAGACTGCTCACGTGTCGTATCAACAGGCGGTTCTGCCCGGGCATCTAGTTCTGGTGCCTCTGAAGTTCCTGTGATGTTGACCAAACATGTCAGCTTTTGTTCTTAATAAAACTTGAGTTGAGAGGCATAATTCTGCTGGCATGTGAATTTTTTGTAGGCTATTATATTTTGTTTCATATAAACCATATGTTGATTTATTTAACGATCATTATAATGAATTCAGGCTGAACTACATGTAGTTTTACAAGTGAACTTGCAAAGTAGCTTCCCCAACACTGCTAATATCATGACGTCAGCGTGACGACACACAGTTTCTGTGTAAATCAAACAGCAGGTAATTTGTTGACGGTCCCTCGGTCCGGCTCCAGAGCAGCGGAGGTTCTGGGAGGCAGCTGACCGTCACAGTTGCCAAGTCCGCTTATTATAAGCGACTTTGGGCTTGTTTTTCTGTAGAGTCGCTTATCAATATTGGTAGTCGCGGGTTGCGGGTTTTTGGGCTTGTTGTTAAAGTGTTCCTCTTCCTATTGTATTGCATGTCATATTGATTTGAAATCCTGGAGCTAAAACAAAAAAGGGTCATAACATATAAAAACAGTAAGAAATACGATGATATTTCTGGATTCAGGTTGATATTTGTGTGTGTGCAAAGTGTAATAATCTCTCTCTCTTTTTTTCTTTCTTTTTTTTTTTTTTTTACCACGAACGGAGAAGTCGCTTGTTTTGGGCTTGTTTCCATAGGCCCGCTTGCTTGTTTCTCTCACGATATCTGCCAACACTGCTGACCGTCCTCCTGCTGCCCACACCGGGTCAGCCTGAGGAGGAGGCGCCGCTGGGTGTCTCCGGACTGAATGTCTGTCCAACATCAGCTAAACTAAGTTCTGAAGACACAAACACGGAGTTCTGCTCTGAGACGGTACCACATGTCCTCTGACGTCACGGGCTTAAAATAGCGTCGACAGCTCAGCTCGGTCCAAATGTTCCAGAAACATCTGTCACAGTCGTCTCAGTAAATCTGCTCATTTCAGAGAGAAGTGAAGACACGAAACACCAACAGAACACACGAGGAGCTCTCACACGACCCGTCCAGAGAAGGTTCTGTTCATCTGACGGGACCCGGCTACAGATCCGGACGGGAAGGAGGCGGATCGATGGTTTAATAACTTAATGAGTTCATCATATAAATGTGGAACCTTCTGCAGGTCACTTCTAAACTCTGCTGACCACCAACAACACAGATAAACTGATCTGACTCAGACTTCTTGTTCTTTATTCGAGTTCACTCACCTGCTGAATTCTGCTGTGTCACAAACAGACGAAGAAAGTGAAAGTAAGAAACTGAGAGGAAGGGAGGAGTCTGATGCGATGTCACGCTCAGTGTTGCCAACTTAACGAGTTTGTCGCTATTTAGCGAGTTTTCGGACCCTTCTAGTGACTCTTCTGGTGTGACTGGAGACTTTTGGAGGCTCTCTCAGCGAGCAGCGGGTGCTGCCGTGGCCCCTCCCCGACCCAAAGCGCTCACAGGCGGCCCAGTCCTCGTGCATCAGTCCCTCCCAGCTGCCGTCAGACTGCGAAACGCGCATGCGCGAAGCCGCATCTGGCTGATGTAAATGTCAAATGTTCTTTGTCTAAAATAAATCATTGCACTAAGACAAGTTCATTTGTAGTAAACATCATTAAACATCTAAACATATTTAAGTTTTAAGAATAAAGTGGACTTAACCAGACTATTAGAATGACACAGCTCCCAGGTCAGTTCTTCTTCCTCTCTGCCTTCTAAGCCCCTCCCACAGAGGAGGCTGTTACCTGTAACCACGGTAACAGAGGACGCCGGATAACCAAGATGGTGCATTTAAAGTATCAACAACAACATGATCCCTGATTGTTCTATTTCTGACCCATACAACTGAATTACAGTGACAGTGCAGAGACTTCACTTTCTGAGACTCCTCAGAAAGAACCATCGGTCACAAAAACTGCTTGTGTCATTCTACCACTGCTCAGTAGAGAGTGTTGACACACTGCATGTCTGTGTGTGTGGTGTGTCAGCACTCCAGAGGGTCAACAACACCGTCAAGTAGATCTCTGGCTGCTCTCTCTCCTCCCGAGATGAACTGTACAGTGCCAGGTGCCTTAAAAACCCTCAAACATCCTCAGAGACCATCACACACCGGACATGAGCTCTTTGAACTGCTGCCCTCTGGCAGAAGATACAGGACAATAAAACGCTGGACAAACAGGTTCAAGCACAGTTTTTACCTGAGAGCAGAAGTATCACTGAATGCAATTAAAAGAATCTGTGTGTCTGACTTATCTGTATCAATGCTTTTATGTTTTTATAAATAATTTGCACTAATAAGGAGTTGCATCTCAATTTTGTTGTACAATGTACCCCTTAGCAAAAAGTAGTATACTTGAACTTCATTTTATGAAGTATGCTTGAGTATAAGTATATCAAGTATACTAGGACCATGTACTTGTAGCATACTAGAAAGTATACTAATTTAATACTTCTTCGGACTAAATTGGAACATTTTAAGTTTATAAAAGTATACTTTAAGTATACTTTATAAGGTCATTTTAAGTTTACAGAAGTACACTTTCAAGTATACAACAACTACACTCATCTATATACTACTAGTGTACTAAGTATATACTTCTAGTCCACATTTTAGTTTATTAACATGTAAGTTTTATAACAGGGGTAATGCCTCAAAGCACATGTGTGTAGTGAGAAACATTTTTACTCTGCTAAATTAAGTGTTGCACAACTAAACCTTTTCTGTGATTACATTAAAATATTGTAAGTATTAGAACTTGTAATGTTGCAAGCTCTAGCAAGAAACTCACCATTTATCACCATACATGTCCACATTTAAACAGACAGGAAGTCTCTCCCAGAAAACACCCTTTCACTCACGGTGCCAACATTTTTATCATCTTGTTAATTTGACACAATTTAATCACAGAACAAGGATGTCAATTAACCTGCAACCGTCTTACACATCATCTTATTCACAAACACATTCACAAACCATAATTACACCAACAACAACAGAATACCCAAGAGTCTTTGTGCCACAGTCCACAGTATACTAAAGTACAAGTATAAGCTTTAGTATTAAAGTATAAGTCTAAGTATTAATGTACTTAGTCTTAGGCTATTCTTTATACTTTTCAGTATAAACCAAGTATACTTCACTATACTTTTCTTAAGTATATAAAATGTAGTATATAAAAAGTACACTTCAAGTATACTGCCTCAGTTTTAGTATAAAATAAGTATACTTGTAGTACACTTGAATAAACTACTTTTTGCTAAGGGACACTGACAGTGAAGATCTATCTATCTATCTATCTATCTATCTATGTATCTATCAGAGAAACAAACAACATTCCTCAAATCTCGACAGATGGAGTTACCAGGTAATCATCACCTGCTGCCTTTACTGAAGCATGAGTAACGTTTTGTCTCTAAACCAGTTCAACCACTTCAGAGCTCCTGAACACAAACTAACGGTATTATAACTGCCCACTCACTTGAAAGACACTTTTGCTAACCAGTAGCCATAAACAGCTAAACCCCAGAGTTTGCAACATGTAAATTATAATAATAATTATACACAGTCACTTTATAAGTATTTTTGCACTACTCTCGCAGTTAAATGTAGCATTTGGTATTGGTGTTGTTGTTGTTGTTGTTGTTGTTTGTTTGCATCTCAGCTTCTTGGGAAACGTTAACTGTGTACTGAGTATATGGCTGGAATGACAATAAACCCTTTTGAATCTTGAATTTAACAACTTTTAGGACAGCCAATAGCAGCTCACCTTACTGAGGAGTTGCAACAGTGGTAACGCTTCAAATACTGGCTGATGGAGGAAATGGTGGTGTAAAGAAATACTCAAGTAAAGTACAAGTACATCAACATTGTACTGAAGAACAGTAATTGAGTAAATGTACTTAGTTACGTTCCTCAACTGCTAAATACATTTTCTCAAATACTGAGTCTGTTTTCTGCTATTTCATATTTCCACTTTCCATTTCAGACGCAAATATTTTACTTTTTGCTCATGTATCTGATTATTTTAGTTACTAGTTACTCTTCAGATGTAGAGTTTACACACACAAACATGAGATCAGTGTGTAAAATATGACGCTGTGTTTTAGATTTAACTGCACAAAAGTATTTAAAATGAGCTCAACCAGCTGTAACTTTACACAGTGATGGGATGTATTCAATTGAAAAATGTTTATTTGGACATGTTAAAAGACAAAATAAGACAATAAAAAAACAAGCTTTGAAAACATCATGCATACAACAAAATCACCAAAGCCCACCAGAGAAAAGCAAACAAACAATCAAGCAAACACTTAATGTCTGAAAAGGAGCAGAAAGGAAGTGTGAACTTATCGAGACCTACCCCTTTTTTTTATATCTATCTTATAGACATACAGATAGTCAGTGTGGTATGCTGCTGTTTTTCCACCGACACACGACGTTATGTGCCGCTTCAGATTGTTATGGCACTGAGAGACTGCTGGATGAGTACCGCTCCATGATGAATATGCAGATATAATGCCACTGGGCTGGTGTGACGACAAGTACTGCCGTAAATGTATACATTTATTTTGTCAATGCTAACTTAACACATTACCATAAGTAAAGGAACGTATGTATGTTATGTTGTTGGGATGTAAGCATATAGACAGTAATTACACATGGAACTCTTGCGATATGATAGTAAAGTAATGTGTCTACATTTCTGCCTATAAACTAGAAAGAGCTAGCCTTAGCTAATGTGGCTAATGTTAGCCCAGCCACCGTAGCCAGTCTGACTAATCGATAGCAGAAACTTTGAGCCAACCAACAAAACAATAGTGACAAATTTTAATTATTAGGAGAACACAATAATACATTACTTAATATAAAATCTACGTTGCAGGACATTACATAATAGATACATAATATGCCATAATTGGTTGGCTCAAAGTTTCTGCTATCAGTTAGTCAGACTGGCTTCGGTGGCTGGGCTAACATTAGCCATGTTAGCTAAGGCTAGCTCTTTCATTAGCTGTAGTTTATAGGCATTTAGACATGTGTTAAGTTAGCATTGTCAATAAAGACCAAAAAAATGTATACATTTGGCAGTAGTGTTAAAACACCCACATCCCCCACGGGTGCGCGCCCCTGGCTGTTGATCAGAACTATATGTTTCTCCTTTAAGTGTCCTCTGACTGTCAGACAGCCGTCTGGTTCTTCTTCAGCGTTGAACTCAGTCTCTCCCAGTATGAAGTTCCCCACTGAACTCCTCTGAGAACCAGCAGAACCACCCTCAGCTCAGACACTGGAGAGAAAACACTGCGTTAGAAAAACCTCCTCAGTGAAGACTTTGTATCATATTTACAATCAATGAGGAAGTCACAGTTTCATTAAGGTGGATTTCTGTCATCCATCATCAACTTGAAACATGTGAATTCACAAATACTTAAATGAAACATGAGAGTTTGTATCCACCACCTACAAACAGTGAGTGTAGATGTTAATACAGACAGAATGTTTCTGACTCAGTTCAGATTAACTCACTGCTGGGTGGCAGGAATTCAAAGCTGCTGCTGCGCCTCACAGGTGATGCAGATGCTCCTGATGCACACAGAAAATATACATTTAACATTTAATATTTAGAATTTTTTTATTAAGATTCAACATTGACATTTTATTTTTACAAGAGAAGTACATATCACAAAGTTCACAAATATTGCTGTAAATCTGGTCAAAAGTAACATTAATAAATTCGCATGTTTTTTAAACGTGGTTTGTTGCTGAATGTGGCGACTTTACAATCATTGCCCCGTAATTGTCTGTTGTTTTCTTCTTCTCCTGTTACTCACCTGATACTGGGGCCCTCGGAGACATCTTTGGCTCCACCACTGGAAAGAACAAAACAGTGAATTAGGGAACACAGTAAATTTGGACTTATCCATGTCCGACTTTGTGTCCAAGCCGGCGTTCACTCAGACACGCGTTGAAGCAGCACGTTCACCTGAACTGAAACAACAGTGTTCAGCTGTCGACGCCACACTGATGTTAAAGTCCTCTCTCTCTGCCACACACACACGTTTCCTAGTGTTTAGTTTAATAGTCACTGTAGTTGGATAATTATTATTTTTTTTAAAGTATCATTGATAATTGATCAGTTTTGCTGGTGATGAATTCTATTCTACCGTACAGAGCAGTTGTTATTGGTCCCTGATTCCAGGCTGGTGCCCCGTATAATTAATTTATATGAACACTGCACATTAACACATTTAACATTATGTTAACTGAAGATATAATTTCATGTGAAGAACTCACTGCATGTAATTTATAGTGAAACTGAACAACATTGAATGTAAGTTTTCTGTTTTAAACACAACTACTGCTGATAGTGATTCTTCACAGGAACAGGAAAGAAGACTCAGTTCTTTATGATGTGTAATATGTGACGGTGTGTTCAGGGTCTTACCAGACGTAGCAGATGATGATGAGGCCCCCATGATGTCACTCTGCTGGGAACATCAGGGTTTAAGAACCTGAAGAGAGAAACATCAGCACGTGTTAATTCTCCTGTTTGTTTACTTGAGGACATGAAACACTGACAGAACACACGAGGAGTTCTCACACGACCCGTCCAGAGAAGGTTCTGTTCATCTGATGGGTGGATCGATGGTTTAAGAAGTCAGTGAGTCCATCATATATATCTGGAACCTTCTGCAGGTCACTTCTGAACTCTGCTGACCACCAACAACACAGATAAATTGATCTGACTCAGACTTCTTGTTCTTTATTCGAGTTCACTCACCTGCTGAATTCTGCTGCGACACAAACAGACGAAGAAAGTGAAAGTAAGAAACTGTCAGGAAAGTCTAGTGACTGTTTCTGGTGTGATTAGAGACTTTTGGAGACTCTGATGTGAAAGCGCTCATCATTCCTGCTCTTATCAGCGAGCAGCAGGTCCTGCTGAGGCCCCTCCCTGACCCACAGCGTATCAGTCCCTCCCAGCTGCAGTCAGAGGTGGAGATGTTCAGCTTTTGCACTTAAATAAGTTAATTTGTAGTAAACATCATTAAACATCTAAACATGTACTCTCTGTTGACCAGCTGAAGCCAAATGTGGATCTCCGGCTGTGAAAACTTTGAATAATGTCCAGAATATCTGAAAACTGTGAAATAATGTAGGTTTGTTGAAAAACTGGCCAAACTGAATTGTCAGCTTTAATTTATTTGAAGTCTCATTTGAAGAGAATGAAGCTTCATAACAGTTTGGTGAGAATGAAGCACTAAAAACAGAATATAAGCTTTGAGACAAACTGCAATGCAAGCTTAAATTTGTGTTGAAAAGCAGCTGATGGAGTATGAAGAGATGTTACAGTGAGAATGAATCAAATACTCTGAATCAGACCGAGAAATTCAGTAAATCTCAATATATTGATGATTGGGAACATTCAAATATGTGAATCGAGTTCCTGGCTTGTAAATATAACAACACAGTAGTTACAGACTACAGACTTCAGCTTTAAGGGTGTTTTACTCACTTTTTGTGTCTCCAACAACATTATTCCTCTCCTGCACATAGTCAGTTATGCAAATTAGGCAATGATGTCATTTAGTGACCTCTGGTGTATTTTATGACAGCCAATAGCGACTCACCTTACTGAGGAGTTGCAACAGTGGTAACTCTTCAAATACTGGCTGATGGAGGAAGTGGTGGTGTAAAGAAATACTCAAGTAAAGTACAAGTACACCAACATTGTACTGAAGAACAGTAACTGAGTAAATGTACTTAGTTACATTCCTCCACTGCTAAATATGTTTTCTCAGATACTGAGTCTGTTTTCTGCTACTTCATATTTCCACTTCACTGCATTTCAAAAGCAACTATTGTACTTTTTACTCCACTTCATGTATCTGATTACTTTAGTTACTAGTTACTCTTCAGATGTAGAGTTTACACACACAAACATGAGATCAGTGTATAAAATATGATGCTGTGTTTTAGATTTAACTACACAAAAGTATTAAAATGAGCTCAACCAGCTGTAACTTTACTCAGTGATGAGATGTAACTAACAACATTAAACTTTCTGTCTGTTTAAACAGATTTTACACTTTGAAGCAAAGAAACAAGTTTACATTTATAAATGAAACACTTCATAACACTGATTTAAATCAGAATGTTTATCTGAGACGTCATTATGTAATATTAACATAAACATATGAACAAACTTTAAGCTTTTCATTGACAGAAAGTGTAGAACCAGTAAATGATGAGAAGTTAAAAACAAACAGATCAGCAGCAGAAGATCTAAAACTGACTTCAGATTGATGTTAGAGCGCCGCCTGCTGGACAAACACTGTCAACACAGCAGAGGATCCACTAAATGAAGCATCAACCTAAATATGCCGAGTGTTCAGAGAGAATCTCTCTGATCCTCTGTTGCTTTTTTGATTCTATGATTAATCTGCTGTCTCGTTTCCTTCAGCTGCATCTTGTCCTCGAGTCTTCTTCACTGAGATAAATGAACATTATCTGATCTTTCCTCGATTCTCCCTCAACTTTGACAGCATCTGCATCATAAAGTCACATCAGATGTTCTTATTCTGCTCTAAAGATATCTGAGGATACATTAGACCAGTCTGCACAGTAAACTTTTACTGTTCAAACTCCTTTTATTAGAGATATGAAGATATAAAAAGAGTTCAGACACTGAACAGAAAAACAGGATTTTAATATGATATCATATTACAGGAATTCAATTAACAAATTAGATCTAATCAGAATAAAGAAATTCCCACACAGCTGTGTAGACCTGAAAGCAAACATGTTATCAAGTTATAAGAAATCTTTTTGATGATTCAGTTCCTTTTTCATTGTTACATTTTAGCACTTTTTCATTTGAAAGTGGCAGTAAAAAAACAAACAATACATTGATCATATGATGATTTTAGCCTCTACAGCGCCCCGATTCAAATAATCATCAAAGAGGCAAAACCACGTTGAAATATCTCACCTCATTCTTAATTCCATATCATCTATCCGTCAGTTAGACCCCCGACTCCACCACTCTATACGTAGTAAGAGATGTCAGCTCTGTCTGTTCTCTCCGTCGTCCTGAAGAAACCAGCTGCAGATCCAAACAGTTTAAATCATTTTCTTACAATCTCAAATCTACCATTTCTGTAAAATACTTGATAAAACATTTACAGCTCAGGTTTACACCCCCTTGAATCTCAGTAACCTGAGTGAACAGGTGTGTTCCACCTTATACAGTCTTGTTAGAGATCATTAATGACCAGCTGATGGCAGCTGACTCCAGACTTTTAACAGAACTTGTCTCCTCGCTTGAGTCACTGGCCTCTCATCTGAACTGGTTCTGGGAACTCTTCTATTTATTATGTCTCTACTACCTCTTCTGCCCTCTCTGTCAGAAGCATCAAACTCATTTCTAATGTTAGGGGGAAAATATCCAGCCACCGAGCCCACCTCCACTCTCCCAGCCACCTCCCTTTCCTACTGCCTACAGGAGATCAAATCAGATCATTTACAACTTTTTCAAAATAGACAGTGATAATGTTTGAACATCGCATTAGTTCAGGCAGGCCACGAAGTCAAGCTCAGCTCACGATCCAGCCCCCATCCTCTCTCTCTCTGTCTCCTTCACTCTCAGTCTGTCCTGTCAAATGAAGCCTCGAGGCTTTAAATATTATTTACAAACTACATTTTACTAAAGTCAAGAAGGCTTTGGTCATTTTTACAGATAATAACAACAAAGTTCAACAATCGCAAAGATATAAAACAAAGCAACATTCAGACTACAGACAACCCATAATACATAATAACAGTGTTAGACTGGCCCTCTCTGATCTAGTGATTATGTAAAGTGTAGTCTTTCAATATACGACAAAACTATCTGTTTTCATTATCAGATATATTATTATTGTGTCTGAGCCAGTACTGTATTTGTAATGACAGGCCTCACATGGACGATGTGTTCACAATAACAGGAAGTTCCTCTCATCACAAGAACCAGGATTAAAATGAAGGCTGTAACCGCTCACAGTGTCAGATGATGTACACATGATTAATAATGAAGAATATATGATCTGTGTTCAGCTACACAACTAGAAGATCATCAGGTGTCCAGTATCAAAGTAATGTAACACCTAACTGTGATCTACAGCTCCACCTAGGGCTGGGCTGAAAAATTTATCACGATATAAGTGTTTCATGTCAGTCGATATTGATAATTATTGATTTTTTCTTTTTTTACCCATTTGAAATAAGTAAAATCTGAAAAATAACCCTTTAAATTGTGACTACAGGTGAGGTTTTTGGAGAAAGAAAAATCATTTTCAAGACAAAATAATGCAGAAGCTGACATTGCTGCTTGACAATATGTTAAAGGGATAGTTAGTGTTTTTTGAAGTGGGGTCATATAAAGTACATATCTATAGTCGATCTGTTTCCTACCGTAATCAACGATCAGTGCAGCTTCAGTTTCGAGAAGTAGAGACCCGCTCCAGCCCAGACGCTCAGCTTTGTACTGCAGTGAACGGGTCCAGTGCAAAGCGAATTTTAACCACCTAAAACGGGCCCACCTTAAAAAAATGTGAGTACGTTGTATAGAAAAAATGCTTTACATCTCTTTACGCTTTACATCTCCGTCAGACCGCCCTTTCTTTTGGCACTACATTCTCTCAACCGTAGAACCTCCATATCCCCACGCATTAGCGCAACGTTACGCTAATGCGTGGGGATACGGAGGTTCTACGGTCTGTGTCTGAAATTAAGTTTAGTTTTCATCGAAAGTAAACAGAGTTGCTGCATAAACCTCTCGTCCAGCAACTGGGCCTCACACTGTATTTTGCCGCTCGCAGATCAGCTGTTTCTGACGGAGTTCATTGAAATTATCGAACGTTCTATTGAACGTATTTTCTATTGATATTGATCACGTGTCTATCGCGATAGCTATATTTATTGTTTTATCGCCAAGCCCTAGGACCTCCTTTGTTTCAGGTCAAGAAAAAACGAATTCTGAGTGTTGGCTCTGCACACTTCATCACAGGATGATACATTTCTTTTTAATTTTTTTATTAACTTGAGCAATTTCTCTTTCTTGTTTTCTCAACAATTGCTCCATCTTTAGTCTAAGGTCAGTCATTTCTTTTTCCGTTGCTTCAGTCTGTGTTCTGTCCCGTTTCATTTCAGAAGCCTGTTCTGCCATTTTTCTTTTCAGCTTTTTAATTTCTTCCTCATGTTTTCTTTTAAGGTCGTCCTTCTCTTCCTTCAGCTCTTCAACATCTTTCAAAATCTTCTTTACATCTTTTTCCATTGCTGGCCGTGTGGTGTAGCAGCCGCCACCATTTTCTGTCACCATGGTGTCAATCTTGTTCAGCAGCTCTCTGACTTGTTCACGGTTTGTCTCATCTCTGTTGTTGAAGACGTGGTGTCTCCCTCCACACTCTTCTATCAGGTGTTTGACAAAGTCATCACACTCTTCCTCTATGTACCTTTCAATTGGTTGATCCTTCAGATCGTCTCCTCTGGTGAACAGAACAATGATGAAATCTGCTGAATTTTCACCAAAGAGTGTCTTGATCATTTTCACAGTTTCTTTCTCCTCCGGTGTGAAGCGACCGATCTGCAGCACCAGCAGGAACGCATGAGGTCCAGGAGACAACATGTTGATGCATTTTGGAATTTCCTGTAGAATTTCATCATTGGACAGAGTCGTGTCAAACAGGCCGGGGGTGTCGACAACAGCAACAGGCCGTCCATCAATCTTTCTTGTTAATTTACAGCAAGTCTTGGTCACTGATCTCTGACTGGCTCTGGACTCAAAACACTTCCCTAAAATGGTGTTTCCAGTGGCACTCTTTCCACTGCCGGTCTTTCCAATCAGCACCAACCTGAGAGGCTCTCTGCTCTGATTTTGACCTCCTGTCTGTTTCATTTCCACATCTTTGCTTTCAGCTTGAAGTCTTTGGACATTTACGTCTTGAACTGCAGCTTCACCTCTCTGATCTTCAGCCAGCGTTTCCTTTGTGAAGCTTCTGGAACCTTCTTCTCTCATCTTTTCCACAGTGTCTTCAGACTTTGGTCTGATGGTCTCTTCACTGCAGGTGAGGAAGGCTCCTCTGTTTTCATGGACAATCTTCTCAATCTTCTGCATTAATGACTTGTGGTTGTATTCAGACATGTTGTAGTGTCTTCCTCCACAGTCTGTAAGGAGCTGATTCACAGTGGAACTTGATTCATTCCCCTCATGTGTGATGATGACCATCGAGTGTTTTAAAGCATCTTGACCAAACAAACTCAGGATGAACTTCAGAGTTTGTCTGTTCTTCTCTGTGAAGTCAGAAGGATTCACTAACAGCAGGAGAACATTTGGTCCAGGAGGACAAAGACTCACACACTCCTGCATCAAGAGCTTCACTCGTGTCTCAGACAGACTGAAGATGTCTGAAGGAGTTTTCACTAATGTAAAAGTTTTTTTCCTCCACTCTCCGTAGTCGACCTCACATCTCTTAGTTTCTCCCTGAGATGTAAAAGCTTTCTTCTTCATGATGAAGTCTGACAGAGACGTCTTCTCGTCCTCACTCTGTCCAAGAAGAACCATCCTGAGTCCATGTTCTGTAAAACAACCACAACAAACAACATCATTATTATTTCAATGATACAATTATTGTTTACCTGAAATGTAATATGAATTTACTTTGAACTATCAGAGTTTGAACACTGATGCATGATGACTCCTTCATAATACTGTGTAATTTAAACAGCCTCCAGTTTACCTGTGAAGGGTCAGAACATGAACATCATGGCTGTCATGCTTTGTTTTACATTTTTAGTATTCCATTATTTTTTGTAAATAGAGCAGCAATAACCCAGTTCACTCAACTCAGCTTCACTGTATATACTCCACACAATAATATTTGGTGCACACTTCATCAAACATCTTTCTTGTTCTTACCAGCAGCTCCTGCAGGACTCATCAGCTCACCGACTGCTCCTCCTTGTTTCAGGCTCTGAGGAGTTTGAGTTGCTGTTGCTGCCTCCTTCAGTAAATCACACCTCAGAGGTTTTCCAGTGTTCTCTTTTGCAATTTGTCTCATACGTATTAAGAGCTCTGGACGTTGAAGGTTCTTCATGCTCAGAGACCCGTATCTGCAGGTCCTGATCACCTCCTGCAGGACTGGATGGTTGGTGTAGTGTTCTGTGGAACCTGGACCCTCCTCTCTGGGTGTTGATATCAGAACCAGTGAATGATCAAATGATCGATGACTGAAGAGGTTCAGGACTCTGCAGAGCTTCAGTTTGTGTTCCTCAGTGAAGTCTTCAGGCTGTAGAACCAGCAGGAACACATGAGGACCAGCACCAGACAGGTTCACACAGGTTTCTACAAGTTTTCTCAGTCTTTCTTCAGGGATCTTGGGATCCAGCAGATCTGGGGTGTTGATCAGAACTATTTTCTGGCCCTCTATCTGTGACCTTCCCATCAGACAGCCATCAGGTGCTTTGTGAGTGTTGAACGCAGTTTCTCCGAGTATGAAGTTCCCCACTTCTTTCCTCAAAGACCAGCTGTTCCCCAACAAAACCACCTTCAGCTCAGACACTGAAATCAAAGGGAAATAAAACATTTGGATTATTATGACAAAAATCCCCATCTTTAATCCAAAGAGCAATACATATAGTTTTTAAGCTTTTGATTTGTCTTAGTGACTTAGGCAAAAGAGCATGCAGATTTAACAGAACAGCTTTTAAACAAAACTAAATGTTACTATATCTTTTGCATGTTTCTATAAAGAAATAGAAGAAGAAGACATTTAATGAAACACTAAAGCAGCTACTTTTGGTTTCACTCACTGGAGGGAGGCAGGAAGTCTATGCTGTGGTTGCGCTTCAGAGGCTCCACGTCACTTTTCTCTGTCAGAAAAAGAAAATGCACCGTCAAATCTAAGTCCTGCATTCATTGATTTCACACACCAACAATGTTGTTGTTTAAATTAAATACAGATTTCACTGAGTGTTGGCCCACACAGAGCAGAGGATGCAGGATGTGGTCTGAGGTTAGACCACCTGTATATGGAAACTGTTTGGTCCACTTTAACCTTCTTGGTACGACCCACACTGCAGCACTACAGCTTTCTCACTCCACATGGTGACTGAATGAACAGGCATGAGCAGGGCTGGACTGGGACAAAAAATTGGCCCTGGCATTTTTGGCTTAGACTGGCCCTTCATTATTAGTGGAGCACAACCGACTAGTAATTTATGTATGTGTTCCCCGAAGGAATGTATTTTACTATCATCCCAAACCCAACTTTAATTATTGTGGTGAGGTGTGCATATTTACTCACTTGACTGGAAAAAACACTCACAAACTCTTTCAATCCTATGAACAACTATGTTACACCCCTGCTGACTTTAGATGTCTATCAAATAATGATTGTGGAAAGTACATTTACTCAACACATAGTTCTACCTCCTTAGGTATATTCTATTTCAAGCGTAAAGTATCATCAACATCCTAAATATCAGAAGTGTAGCATCTATTGTTAACTCCACCACTCCTGTCTGTAGTTCAATTCTTTTATCCTTTTTATTGAAATCATCTCTAATATGTATTTTCTGAATTTCTCTGATATAGCAGCTCAATTCTAATTCTTCAGGTTAAAAGGTACTCCGTCCTTGAAAAAGCTATAACATGCATTTGTGTCAGGCTAAAAACAGGCTGCTTTATGAAAGCAACTATGTCTTAAAAGCATTTGACAGTCTTACTATTATTCAATGTGGGCGTACATTTTGCTAATAATACTTTTATACTATTTTTTTACACCTACTTTAGTAATGCTTTAATTGCAAAGCTTTTATTTATCATTCAGCACTTTTAAAATCTGTTTTTTATAACATGTTTACAGAACTGCCAAGCGTCACGCTTTGAGTGTGACAGTCATGCAATTTGACCCATTCTCACGCCACACTTGACATTTC
Organism: Sparus aurata; assembly: GCF_900880675.1. Classification (NCBI taxonomy): domain Eukaryota; kingdom Metazoa; phylum Chordata; class Actinopteri; order Spariformes; family Sparidae; genus Sparus; species Sparus aurata. The sequence goes on along the minus strand of NW_022045117.1, from coordinate 83,339 downwards.
TCATGCTTGTATTTCCCCATTCAATACTCTATATTAATTTTTTCCATGATAATAAACTTTGGTCCTCGGCTTACCATAGTTCGAGTAACTCTGATTGACTGACCGAGATAACCAATCCACAGAAGGCACCACGCAACATAAACCAATCAGAAGCAACGTAAGGCGGGTCTTGGCGTCTCTAACTATCTTTCACACACAACAGCACCGACATTTAAAACCCACTCGACGTTCTCCTGTGTGTGAGAGAGAGTGTGAGTGTGTGCTTCTTTGTCTTGCATTTGTAAGTTGCAGTGCGCTTTTTAATTAATATGAAATTAAATATATTCTATTTGAAGGCATGTTTGTTTTTTGCCTGTTTATCTGTTAATGACTGAACTCATTGTAATAAAATGATTCTTTCAGAATTTATTTGATTTAAAATTTGTTTTGGTAATGCGTCCTGAAGGTCTTAAATTTGAATTTTTATGGTCTTAAAATGTCTTAAAAAGGTCTAAATTTGACTTACTGAATCCTGCAAGAACCCTGATAAATGTATTTTGTCAAAATTCTTGTTACAATTTTTATTTCTAATTTCTGGTTAATTAAGACTAGCATTAGGAGGCCACAGTGCAGGGAGAGCCGCTGGCATGGAGGTGAGGACATCAGTCTTAAGGAATAAAACGACATTAAAACAGGCCAAATTTTTTTCGCCGCCGGAACGCATCATCTAGCTAAAGTCTCACTCTTGTTATTTTCTGAAACTTGGCAGCCCTGTGTTTAACCACAGCATAGAGGGTTGCAACAAATTCCAACTACTATGTAGCATTTCAACACACCTTTAACCTAAATATCTAAAATGCTATGATGGAGCCTAAAATGGACACTTGCCGCTCATCCAACACTTCTCAGTCTTGACCGTTTGTTATTTCATCAGAATCAGGTGCCGTGGCTGCCAGATTTTGTGGAATGATAGAGCAATCTTTACTGAAACAGATTTCAAGCCAGCGTCCGATCCAGAAGCGGCCGCTTTTCTGGTATTCTCAAATCTATGGCAAAAGCAATGCCAAAATGCTTCTCCCTCTGCCATATCAGAACTCCTATCGAGCCTTCGATCTTAGGAGATCTACCAAGTGCCACCCCGAAAAACAGCTGAAAAACTACTCTAGGACCCCTAGAGCTGTGAGCCACCCTCTGTCTATAGTTGTTCACTCACATAAGGAAAAACAATAAGTCATCATTGAATCTAAACTAAGTAAACTCAAAAATCAGAATGTGTTGCCATCCAGATACCTCAGTTACTACCTGCTTACCGGTTGTACTACACTGTCAGTCAGCATCTCCTCTCCTGCCTGCTGCTGTCTTCACCTTCAACCTGCTGTTGCTGGACCATTGCTGTCTCAGAGGATGTGGAGGCTACAGCAGCCGCTCCAGCGAACATGTCTGTGATCTTTGCACATTTTGCAGCATCTACAGTGAGATTCTTCAACCTTGTAGCGTGCAACTTCTCCGCACCCAATTTCTTCCTCTTTGGTTGCTCCATGTTGTCAGTCTGCACGCTCAACACTTTGAAACTAGTGGGAGTTATAGGAGACAGTGCAGGGAGGAGTAGGGCTGCTTTCGTACTATATCCTGATTGGTTCAGTCCAATGTCTATATTGAGATGGACCAATGGGCCGTCCCCTCTAAATTGTGCTCTTAGAAAAAATTTATTATTTTTTTTTTTCAAAGCGGAGGGCTGAGAGATTTCATTGGATTAACCCAATGTCTTTGAAGAAAATCAACCAATGGGCCGTAGTTGGTCAATAAAAATTGATTTATAATATATTTTTTGATCAAATTATGACAGCCCTGCCCAAAAATGTGCATTGGCCGGCATTGCCCGATACGCCAGATGGCCAGTCCATGCCTGGGCATAAGTGTACATATAGAGCCTTGATAAGGACTGTTCACACTGCAGAACAGCTGAAAACGTTTTCAAACCATCATAGTCCCAGAATATGAAAGCTTTTACAGTAGTCGAGCTGCTGGTCTGCACTGAAAGAGTGTTAGCCTGAAGTTTTGGGGTTACCCAGATAATGTTCATTAGATCACCTCAGGGCACCGCCCTTAAAGGGAAAGGAGCCAATTCACCAAATTAGTCTCATCAAAAGGTACTAAACTGTTTGTAACTGTTTGATTAATAATTAACTTGATAACTATCTGTTTGTAAGAACAGAAGCAAAAGGTGGCTAGGGTTCAAGTACCACACCGCATGGCATATACAAAGGAAGATTACAAACAAAATGGCTGAACGAAGGGTTGGACTCAAGATGCATCCAAGATGGTGGATCACCACTTGTTTCATTGATAGGACAGAACAAATAACAAATTGTGTGTGTGTGTTTCCAGGTTAGAAAAGATGATTAGTTGCATACAAGACTCTGAGTCTGTGTGAAGCATCATTAAACTAACGTTAAATTAGCTGTGTAGCAAAACAAGCTAACAATAACCTGACCTGAGATCACAATAACACCCAAACAGTGAACAAACACAAAGATTGAACACATGTGCATCTATGCTATGCTGTGCGCTATCTAGGCCCACTTCAGTGTTGCCTTTCTTTGAAGAGAAAGGTGCTGGTGATTCCTTGGCTGATGAGGCAGACAGGAGAAGGTTGGAATCCCAGTGTTGAACAGTTCTGTTCTCTGTGCAATGTCTGATGAAAGACAGCAGGTGGAGGAAACTGGTCGCTCCTTTCCTTTTCAGGGAGAGCAGCTCAGTGCTAACCCTGCTGGAAAAAACAGCAGTGACCAGCACCAAAACGCAACATATGCTGGTCTTGCTAGTGGGTGGTCACCAGCATATGTTGCATTTTGGTGCTGGTCACTGCTGTTTTTCCAGCAGGGAACTTATTCATGTTCCTCAGATTGTGAAGTTAGCTGGTAAGCTTTGCGTTGCAGCTGCTGGTGCTGACTAAGCTGGAATACTAGCAGGACCTCGTGTAGCTGCAGTGAGCAGAAGTTCTTTGGGCAGCTGGCACCAGAATAATCCAAATATATTGGAAACGACCAGGATGCAAGGCATATCATTTCAAACTAGAGTAGAAGGCCAAATTGAGTGATCACAAGTGAAACATAATGCTACACAAAGAAAAGTCTGTGTTTCCTTGTAGATTTAAGCCAAACGACTACTGCAGCATGAAGGACCGCATTCTGCCTCTGATCTGAGAGTCACACGTCTGCCTTAGTAGAATTGATAATTCAGCTTCTCAGTCTCAGTTCACATATTCAGCTTTAGTCAATAAAACATCAGACAGAAAAGTGAAATCAGTCTGTAACAGCTTCCTTTAGCCAGCGACTAATAAAACATCTGGGAATGATTTTACATCCTCAGCAGCCATTTTTACTGTGACAGACCTCCTTCAGTACAACTACACTGAAAAAAAATGATTTTTTGGCCCTGTAATTATCATTTCAATTGTCTATATAAATTCTACAAAAATATATGAATTCAGTGCTTTTACTTTAAAATAGCAGTTTTCATGTAGTGCATTACTTGGTGATTGTTTGTAATTATGTGTCCTCAGTTTTGTATGTAAATTGAATCCTTCGATCCAAGTAATATTCACTAGACCAGTTCATTGGCTTAATTAGTTGATATTTCCAAGTAAAATGTAATTGAGTGACATCAGTGAATCTGGCAACCTCCTCTGCATTCGGAGCATGACGTCAAAGCCCCTCCCCACACATTTGAGCGGTCTTTCGTCAGACACGTAACCTCCATGGACCACATTTCAACCAGGTTGGCAACTTTGTTGACTGAGACGGGAAGAAGGTGAATATGGAACCATGAATGTAAGTTGTAAGCGAAACAAACGTTGTATGTTCCTGTTGGCTCACCTACTTCAGTTAGTTTCTCCGCACTGAAAGCAGGCGGCTGCGGCGCTCGCACATAGTGCATTTTCCTGCTAGCTAGCTAGCTAGCTAACTAGCTAGCTAACTTTGCTGGCGTGAACTTGCGTGAATATTCAGACTCTGACTCTGTGGGAGCCATAACTGTGCTGGAGGAATGTATTGGTCTGTGCGTAGGTGGCTGTGAGTCAGGTGTTCAGGGTCCGTCTGCAAATTGCAACATTAAGACATCTAGCCCCTATTACAGCCTTTGAAAGAGGGGATATTTTGGGGGAAGGGCGGGACTGCAGGGACCAAAATAAAACCAATGTTGGACTCCATGAATGAGGTAAAATTTCAAATTATTTTAATTACATAATCTAATGATGAGGTCATACACACTGAGAATGTATCACTCTTTTATTTAATCTGATCAGTGTCTGTGTTGGCCTGAAACTGTTCTCCTTATCCTGTCACTGTGGCCACAATTAACAATTTATGTACATGATTTTCCCACTGCCCATAGACTCCTAATACAACCATTTCCCAGAATATTACTCTTGTGTGTGTCGGAATTCCTGTCCTTGCCTGGTTTATTTTGCGATAGGAGGTACTTTTATTTTGCGAAAAATTCATTTGCAGGTCCAGTGATGAGGCAGAAAACTTCCCTCACTGGGCAGAAACAGAGTTTCTGGACCCACAGATTTTGACATGCACTAGACATCAACTCTTGTCTCAACACACATCATTAAGAAATTCATATTAAGTTGCACACTTCACAACGTTAGAATGCAGTTGCAGGCTTACATTCCTCATGGGTAACTTTCTGTTTACAACTGTATGTGCTGTTATGTATGTATGTTACATATGTTATGTATTCTCTGCAATAAATTTTCTTTTTGTGTTTAATAGCATCACGTCGATGGCAGAAGGGACATTATCATCCGTTGCCTAGTTGAGTATCTTGGAGAGAGTGGAGAGGAGCTGATCAAAGACTATCAGGTATCTGATGATCATCATGACCATATTAAAATGATTGTCTAGCCTTATAATCTGGTCTTCACTTGTGATTTTATATTGAAGGTCAAAGATTCTCTACACTTGTGATGTTTTTTAAAAGAGACTCAAGATGCATATTTTTAATCAGGCTTTTAACTGATTTCTTAGATTCTTTTTATGCTCTTACCGTTTTATTTTTTTAATATTTAATCTTTAACTTATCTATCTTAAACTTTAACTTGCCTTTTGTCTCTGTTTTTCTGACTATTTAACGATCACTTATTAACTTTATTTTATGAGCAAAAGAGTATTTAATTTAATTTATACCTTTTATAACCTATTTTACTGATTTAAGCATGAGCGATCCCGTCGCCGGCGACAGGATTTCCCATGTTTTTTTTTAATTATTATAACTCTTGAACAATTTGCGCAATCGAAAAAAACAGTGTCTGAAACCGACGGTTTCTGGAGCAGACGCTCTGCGCTTTTCAGCGATATGCGGATCATTACGGTAATCGCAGGCAGAGTGTCACAGCGGCTCCTAAAGAGACAGAGGCTGTTTCTGCCGGTGTATTTTTTACATTATACATATTACAGATATTAGCTTCTGAGCTAACGAGCAGACTGAGACAACACAAATGAAACGTATTGGCAAATAAAACAAATGTCCTCAAAAAAGGACAGAGCTTCTGTGTGAAGCAGCATCAAAGTTGAATAAAAGTTTATTTTTGAGGTTCCCATCTTTCTTGTGTTTATTATCATTTGCCACAAAAATAATTTTAAAGCAAAAATTTATCCGATTAGTCGACTAATCGTTTAAATAGTCGGTGACTAATCGACTATTAAAATAGTCGTTAGTTGCAGCCCTAGCCTGGGTGGCAGGAGGGCTCTGCACCTCTGTTTGGAGCCTCCTGTCTGCCCGGGCCAGGGTGGTCACTGTGGCGGCACTCCCTGTGGTTGATTTGAGTACACTAAATTGAGTATACATCCTGATAGTGGCTTATTTGTTTTCACAGGACGTCAGCCAAGAAGCAGTGAAAGAGGACTGCAGCAATCACATGATGAAGATCACTGTGATCCATCCCAATGTGGCACAGGAAAACCAAGATCCTGTGTACGTGTCAGTCGTCATTGAGGGGACAGAAGTTCTGGAGGACTGCGGAAGTGTGACAAACGCTTGCCTCCTGCTCATGGGTGTCATCTATGCTGTCAACTTAAGTTACCCACTGAAACTGAAATATACGTTTGAAGTATTTCAGAAGCTGTTTCTGGAGCTTGACATCCTTAAATGTCAGCAAAGGTCCACTCTCTCCACAAGAAGCTTTTAGCGTGAGTATTCCAGTGTTATTTGTGCTTTTGTCCAGCACAAACAATTTGTTTATATTTTGTGTCAGTGATTTCATGTGTTGGTCAGTTTTATACAAGTTCTTTTTGTCCTGAACATCTTGAGAATGTCCGCAAAGGTACTGATTGCAACTGTAAATGGACAGAGTTGATGTATGTATTCTTTACTGTTCTGAAAGTTGATTAGAAGAAAGGGGACAGTGCAGGCTGAGTTTTTGAATAGCATGTTTTTTTCCCCCTGCTAACGCCAGCTATCTGATTGGTTGAAACTCAATGAACACTGTGCTCAATCTTTTGAAGTTTGTAATGGAGCCTAATTGGAATTACAGAATTGGAAGTGAAAAGTCAACTGTAACACTGTTTGTTTGTATGCTGGAATATCAGTCCTAAAGTCAGTTGGTGCTTTGTCATTCCGCATTTAATTGTTCAAATTCTACACTGCTTTACTTTTGAGCTTTATAACGGTCTCTTACCTCGCTTGATGTATGTACTCTGTATATACAGTATGTACTGTTTTGAAATTTGATGGCAAGAATTTCTATGGCCATGCGTTTGTGGTTATAATGTTTATATATATGCCATTTCAAATGTGAAATAAAAGTGTTTCAAACATCCCTTAAGCTGCAAATATTTGTTTTTGGAAAATATTGAATTATTATTTAATAGAATAGTAAAAATATTTATTTAATTCAATTAATATTAGCTAATACATTCATAATAAATATTACTTAATAATTACATAGAATATAACAAGGAAAAGATGAGTAAGAAACATGCTGAAACCTCAGCAACGTTTACTTGGGTTTTGTAATTAGATGCAATGGTAATCTGAGTGAAAGTTACAATCTATAGGTGAGTATTGCCAGTGCAATTTACTTGTGTATTTTTCATGAAAAATAAGTGGTTCTAGTAAGTAAATATTACTTAGAAATAGCCTGAGTAAAGATTACAAGCACTTTCTGCGTGGAAGAACTTGCCTAGCTTTTTTTAAGTAAATGGCACTCCAATTTTTTTTCAGTGTACAGTGTCGACACAATGTGAACAAACGTCGACACATTTGTATGTTCTGCCGTGAAACACTCGACTCACCAGATGTTGTTGTTGACTCTGCTGCAGCTTCACTTTGCAGGAAACCAGTGACAGTAACATTCACCTGGAGTTGCCCCGCTGACACGTGTTGAGGAAGAAAAGGAACAATTAGTCAACTAAAACTAAACTTTCTCTGTAAAGACGTCTTGTCCCTGTTTCTTTCTGACAGACATTTGATCAGAGTTTTGAGTCTGTCTTCAAAAACTTTGTGAAACTCTGTCTCTGACTGGCTTATTATTTTACAACAGCCTTCTTGTAAATTCAGCAAATGTTCTACATGAACTTCTTTCTGTCTTTGGTTAAAACATGGAGTCTACTGATGCAGTGATGTTTGTCTGCATGTAGAGCAGGAAGTGACATCTGATCACAAGTCGGCACATCAGAATTGTTGAGTTATTCCCTTCAGATCATGAAATACACATGTTACATTCAGTAATAAACAGCCTCACAGTTTATAATGATGCAGTGCAGTGAGGACACAGACGTTTCAAATCTTCCTCTTTCAGTCTGCACTGAAGTTTATGAAACTGACTGATAAATGACAGATTTGTAGAGCAACTTTAGGCTCATGATCAAAAAAAGGTTTTATATCCTGTGAACACTTGTGTTCATTTTCTCACACTCCCTCTTTGTTGTTCTTGTCTGGAGCTCCACATGTGTTCACATGGAGGGAGTCGACCCTTCACATGATGACAGGTGATACTGAGCAGCTCCACTACCAGACTCTCGCTCACAGCAGAGGCCAAGATAGGAAGTGTTTATTGTTTGTTCTAACTGTTGCTGTAATCATCTTTATGATTATCATAGATCAGCTTCCTCGTTGACCTTTAGTCTGTACGTTAGATTCAGGAGTGATTCATGTTTATGGATCTGATAACAGAGTTAATAACTCTCTCTCCACCACATCAAAGTTTAGACACGACTTTCTTTCAAACTTACATTATTAGACAACATCCTCACAATTAACTCAACAAAATGGAAAAAATCTCATAATATTTTTTAGTACATTTGATGAATAAATTTCATATATTAGGAAATAAACCTGATTAATTCTCTAATGAGTTTCTGTGGATTAACATGAACTTGTTACTTACCGTTGGTGGCTCTTGCATAAGTCTTGTGTGGTTTGTCGGCCATCTTTTCTGTCCAGTTTAATGTGAATCTGCAGTATCAGCCGTCTCCTCCGCTCAGTCTGTGTCCTCACTGCAGACAGGTATCAGGTATCAGGTCCATGTGGTGCAAACAGTCGATACACACCTGATGATTTATTATTTAGTGTTATTTATTGGTTTCTATATTTGGATTTATATTTCATTGAGTCTACTCACCTGCTGACATCGAGGTGCTTCGTTCTCTGTCCAGAATCAAACTCCACCCTGGTGACACCAACACACCTGAGATCACCTTTACTGCAGCAGAGTGGGCAGGATGTTACCAGACATGATGTGAATCACACAGCTGAGTTAATGATGAACTCGTCCTGAAGTGACACGACAGCACTGATCAATAATATCATCCGTCATATTCATGCAGGGGTGTGTGTGTGTGTGTGTGTGTGTGTGTGTGTGTGTGTGTGTGTGTGTGTGTGTGTGTGTCTGTGTCTGTGTGCAGATTCATCAAAGCAACATCTAACAAGAGCTGTTTAGACTTTTAATAACAACCTGGGAGACCAAACATTATTAAAATGTTTGACTTCATATATTAAAAACCTAAAATGTGTCATCCAACAAGATTCATATTTGATCTAGTTTAATCTACAAAACTATGTTATCAATCAACAACACTAGTATTTCATACTAAGTACTAAGTACATACTAATCTGTTTTACTTCAGATATCTTGTTAATTGTGGGAAGAATTTAAATGTTACTTTAAATAATGAGTTGACTCATCATCCAACCTGAATGATTGATTCTTTCAGGTTACAAATGGAGGCCGGTAATAAAGAGGAAAATGGTTTCAAGGTTATCTGGAACACAACGATGTGTGTTGTTATCAGTGAATCAGATTGATAACAGGTTTATTATATTCTAACAGGTCAAAGACTCTTTGGACTCATCATCTTACCTGCCAGCTGCAGCTCTCCTCATCAATCTGTTTTAACTTGTTCTGACAGTCTGAAGCACTTTAAAGTAAAACTGAAGGCTGAACGTCATTCAGATAAACTCCTGATTCTGTTAAACATACAGAACATGAGAACTTCCTTCTCAGGTCACAATGTGTCTGTCAGGTAACAGCAGAGGTGGAAAGTTTCTTACAAACTGAGAAGTGGATTTAAATATGATCTATAAGGACTTTTGCTTTTGCCAATAGCTTAAAGAAACTTGAGATTTATGAACGAACAAACACTCCTGAACATTTAAACTGATCCTTTATGTTCAGATTACAAAATGGTGCTCAGGTAACAGAATGTCTGACATGAAGGTCATTTATTAACAGAGGAGATAAGAGATGATGATTTGTATGAGAGTATAAAACAAACAAGACCAAAGAAACTCAGGATGAACTTCAGAGTCTCCCTGTGAGATCTGAAGGCTTCACTAACAGAACATTTGGTCCAGGAGGACAAAGACTGATGAGCATCTCTTCTCTCTCAGTGTCCTCGGACAGACTGAAGCTGTCAGGAGGTTTCACTGTTAAACTTCTTCTGTTCCTCTCTCCACTGACGGCCACACAGTGTTAGACTGAGCTGTCCTGGTTATCAATATCACTGTTTCCAATGATGAAGCTGCAGAGTGTCGTCTTTAGATCCTGATGTTTCCCCAACAGCACAATCCTGACAGAGAGAGCTGTAATAAAAAATAGATTTATTATTATGTGTTTTATAAGTGATTGAACTATAAATACACACAGTAAAAATTTTACATTAATTTCCCTGTATTTTTAAGTAACATAAAAAGGTAGGTAAAGTTACAAAATTAAACATGTGATTTTACATGTCTAATGTAAAATAACACGAAAAATGTTACTGTGAAAAACCACAAAATTACATTTATTTAAAGAAAATTAAATTTTTTCCACATAAAAAGACTGTTAGAATACACTTGCAAGCATATCGTATTTTTACAAACATTTATTTTTCATTTAATAGATAGATAGATAAAGTTTAACGTAAAAATGTAAAAATATTTCTAAACTTTGATAGAATTAGTGACAATTAACAGTAAAAGAAGTGTTAGTTATATGATTTAAATACAAATATTTAATGTCATTTTACAGATGCACTTTTCTTATAAAGTTATGCAACACTCAAAATACAGATTTATACTGTACATACCTGATTAAAAGTTGGTAAATTAAATCAACGTAGAAATGTAAAAAAAACATTTTCTGTTATTTTACACAACTTTACTGTTCATTATCAGTAGTTGTATAATAGTACTTTGTACAACAAAACCTCAAAGAGGTGGATGAACTCAAAGAAACCACTTAGCTTCTTAAGGTAGCGCATATGGTGAGCATAAATAAGGTCAGAGAGATTTTCTTTGTTTATCCATCACTTTTTGCTGTGTGAGTGGGGTGTTCTCCTTTTTCTTTTGGATGTCACTTCCCCTACCAAACCCCTCCTCCTGCTGGTAAGCCTCAGATCAGGCAGGTGCACACATAAGGCCCAAGGGGTGCTTGAGCCCCTGCCTTTTTTACCTCCTATTAAAAAGTGCCCTTTTTGTGTGTTTTTTTTAAAATGAATAAATAAACTTTTGTGCAAAGGGATGTCAAAAAAATGCGGTATAAAAACACCACGGTTATATACCGTACGCATTTCGTACCTAATATGGTGTTATGAGTGTGTTCAGCCTAAAGCCGCTTCTCTGTCTGCTGCGGCTCCGCTCTCTCTCTCTCTACCAACTGTCGCTACTTTCAAATTAAAAGCCCACCGCCAAGAACCCTGTTCTACACTCCAATGGGGTGCAATGTAAAGCTCTTATTTTGAAGACAAAGAGATAGAGAGAGAAGCCGCTGCCTCATCAGAACTCCACCACCACGTAGATGAGACGTGACAGTGGAGCGACTTGAACCTTTGTGAGTTATAAATCCATGAACATAACTTCCTTGTGGGGGCTAACAAGTCACCTTCCACTTATTCAACGTGCTTAAATATGAGTCATATTTCAGAAGAGTGTCCATTTGTGCTTGTTAAGCTAACTGCTTGTTAATGAGAGTTAAGAATAATGTGACAGCTGTCTGTGTCGGCTGTTTATCTGCCACAAATCTTAACCCTTGTGCCTTCCTTAAAAAAACTTCCTCTAACCACCTTCGTGGCAAAAATGTACACGCACAAAATCTGCCATAAAATCCTCATACATCAATATTTTTTTCTGCTTTTTTTGCTTGAATCCCTTAATCAACTTGTTCCCTGATCAAAATAATCAAATATTCATTAATTTTCAGGATTTTAACCCTTTAAATGCCAGTTATATTATAATTATCTATAAAAAACCCACAAAAATGTATTATTTTCCATATAATAAGTAGTAGGCTGATGGGGCTTTGGTGGTGATTAGAGTCTTTGATATATCAAAGATTACCAACAAAATTGATTTGATTGCATTAGTATATTTTATGTAGTAACAAATACTCCCTCTAACCACCTTCGTGGCAAAAAATGCCCCATTGACTTCCATTAAAACCACATTTTTTAATCGCACTACCATTACAGTATAAAACCATGCATTCTGTAATGTCAGCATGCCATTTTGAAGAAAAGTAGTTATATTTGACATTTTTGATGTATTTCACCAGATTGAACCATTTTCCCATTGTAGGCCGATGCATGAAATTCTTGTATTTTTGCCAGTTATATTATGGAGCCGGGTGACTACCAGGGCCCTGTGTGTGTGTGTGTGTGTGTGTGAAATGTTTTTAAATCAACATCTGATTCATCAGTGTGAACTCTTATTGTGCAAACTGCAACAACTTTGGAAATTTAGACAACAAAAAACAAAATAGAACATATGAAATATGAACAAAATATGAAATATAAACAGACATATCCAGGCATTGAATATACGACGTGTGTGTGTGTGTGTGTTTGAGAGAAACAGATACATGGATACTGTGTGTGTGTGTGTGTGTGTGTGTGTGTGTGCGCTTGTGTGTGTGTGTGTGTGTGTGTGTGTGTGTGTGTGTGTGTGTGTGTAATCTGAGGGTTAAATGAAATACAAGTTTACAGCTGCTGTTGAAATATGAAAGTTATTGTTTCTTCTTCTTCTTCTGGACAGAAAGGAGGTCTCAAAGTGTGTGTGTGTGTGTGTGTGGTCCTGCAGCATGTGACCTAGTGTTCCCTACAAATGCACACTTGGTGGTGGAAGACCTCTTTTTCAGGCCTCTGCACAACCAGCACACACCTCTCCTTCTAGTGGAGCTGGTCAATGGCGCTGTCAGGATGAGAAGTCTCATGTATGCCCGAATCTCTTGAGCATCCACGTCACTCCATCCTGACACTGAATGCCTCCCGTATAAGTTTGTCATTTGCAAAATGAGCTGGATCAGGTCAGGAGTTAAAGGAGAACTTCGGTCGATTTAAACATGCAGCTTCATTGCTCAAGCTACCCTTGACTTGCCAGTACCGAAGACGCGAACAAATTTGGTCCAGCCATTACAGAGCTCCGTGAACGCAGATTTAGCATTGAACGCTAACAGCATGGGGTCAGCTCTTTACACTGTGTTTTAAGCGTCTTAACATGCTCCACATCTCACACCAAAAGTTATGCAACATCAGCAGACACCTTAGCACACAGCACTGTAGGGTGTATGACTCAAAATGAATAAAAAAGTAGTTAAAATAGTGTGTTTGTGCAAGGAGCTACTTACCTGTTTGTTGACATCCGTGTGTTCCGGTAGCTAGACCAAACTAGCATATCCATCGAGTGTGCACTTAACAGGCTTAACAGGCTATTGTAAGGCTCATGGCTCATGACAGGCTGTAACATGGACATGTACATTATGAACATAAACACGAAAATGCTGGATTACGTTTCCGTCTCCGCCAGTGAGGGAGTAAGTACACGCTCGACGGATTGACTAGTTTGGTCTAGCTACCGGAAGACGCCGATGTCAACAAACAGGTAAGTAGCTGCTTGCACAAACACACTATTTTAGCTTTTAGCGTTCAATGCTAAATCTGCGTTCACGGAGCTCTGTAATGGTTGTGTAGCCCAGGCTCTAAAATGACATCCCTTTAACATTAGAACTCTCCCTTTTAAATAATTCATTTAAATTGTGAATAAACAATTCAATGAAAAGACAGTTAAAATCCTTAAAACAATTCATTTTATTTTGAAATAAATAAATAATTCAGTTTATTTTGAAATGAATAGGTAATTCATTGAAGTTGATTTTATATGCACCAAAAAAAAAAACGATTAAAAGTGGTTTAAAAGTGTTTTAAAATGAAGAAAGGAAGACAAAAGAAAACCTGCAGAACGGGTTTCCAACCTAGCCAATCAGTGAACCCCGTGAGCCCCAGGTGATCAGCCCCGTAGTTTTACTTCCTGTCATTACTTCCTGGTTACGGACGCTGATACACTTGCCGCCTCGGGTGCTGTCCGATCCATGTGTAGATAAAACCGTTGTCATCCACTGGACCAGCGTGAGAGAAGATTTGATTTTCGCCGATCTGGCGAGGTGAAATGCTGTAAAGATCATTCATAGACTGATCCCTCGGTCAGGTTTTTTGTGATATCATCAAATGAGGTTCCAGCCACGTCCCAATGTCCATTGGAGTGCTTCCTGCTGGTTTTGTGTGAGGTTTCCAGAGATCCAGAGATTGTTTCCTGATCCCAAGATCTATAGATTCCCAGTGTGAGCTGGGTGGCGAGCTACATCGAATCTACTGGTATTGAACTGTGAGAGTGGTGAAGGATTTTCCAGATTCCCCTTCTTCACGGACTGTGTGGTAGGACAAAACAAACACTGATTCTCTGACCTTGAGTGGAAAAAGGGCCCCAACGTCAACTTTGGGACCAGAGGGTTTTATTTCTGCCGGCTTTATTATTTTAGTTTGTTATTTTTCATTGAATGTTTTGAAACAAACTGATGTATTTTCACTGTGTTATTCATTTATAATAACAAGTGGCCACACAAACTCAAACCATTGTTGCCTGTGTCTTTTGAGTATTCACAATATAAGGGCTCTTACAAACTTAAAGTCTTCTGATACTGGGGCAGATATTAGTATTGATTATTACTTACCTGTGCTCTGTTATTACATTGTAACAAGGGTTACAGATTTGGCGAGTCTAGCCAGGAGAGCCCAACTGAGTGTGTAATTGTCAGATTTATTATGTGCATACAACCTGCTACATTTGAAGGTAGGTGTTCAAAACCAAGTACGGCAAAATGGAAATAGTGATGCAGGAATCAGTCAAAGTCCCCTGTTCAGTCGTGGTTAGTGGGTTAACTGAGACAACTAGTGATGATGAAGTATCCACTTATCTTCAAAAATATGGTTCAATTAAACGCCATTTATGCATAGATGATCCCAAATCAGATTTCCACAAACATATCATCGTAGAGTTTACACATGACACAGCTATGGAAACATTGGTGCCCCTGTTGCCCCTTAAGCTTCAGAACCCCACCCAGACCGACACTGTATATGAAGTGAAGAGCTTGGCAAGTGTGTACACACTAGATGCCCGAAGCAAGGCTACCAAAACATACATGGAACAGCTGTGTGATATTGCAAAACTAAGTGGAACACCTTTGGAGCAAATGCTTAAAGAAGAACTGGCACATCTTGCCTTGTCTACAGACAGCACATTGTCCCCCTCTCCCCAGTCTCATCAAGAATCTTCACCTAAGCAGAGCCCACTCTCCCAACCAGAACCACCTGACCAGGAAAATGTCTCATCCTCTCCACACCCTCACTCTGTGGAACCCTCTGACCCTGCAGCTAGAAGATGTTCTCTTGATGCAGTTCAGCCTCATACCTCTTCGACCCTCATTAAAAACCTGACCGACTTTACCTTGTTACCGACTCCATCAGTCGTCACTAGTGGCACGACCCAGTCCACTATCGATGTGAATCCCCCCGGCATTCAACGAGTGGTGGTTGAACACGTTGTCCGCAGCAGTGAAAGCCCATCACACCTTGCTACACCAGGTAGGCTTCGAGCTTTCTCAGGGAGATATCCACGTCCTAATAACGAAGCAGACTATGACACATGGCACACTAGTGTGGAAGTCCTCATGAAAGATCCCTCAGTTTCCGACGCGCACTGCACGCACCGCATCCTTGACAGTCTCCTCCCTCCTGCTTCTGAGATCACAAAGCATCTTGGCCCACAGGCTAAACCTTCTGCCTATCTGGAACTACTTGACTCTGCCTATGGAACAGTTGAAGATGGCGATGAACTCTATGCCAGGTTCATGAGTACACTTCAGAATGATGGGGAGAAGCCATCCACTTTTCTACAGAGGTTGCACGTTGCACTGAGCACGACTATGAGACGTGGTGGTGTGTCGTCTCATGACTTTGATCAGCAACTTTTAAAGCAGTTCTGCCGCGGTTGCTGGGAAAATACACTAATAGTTGATCTTCAGCTTGAACAAAAAAAGAGGAATCCACCATCCTTTGCAGAACTGTTGCTGCTATTAAGAACAGAAGAGGATAAACAGGCGGCAAAAATGAGTCGTATGAAGCAGCATTTGGGCAGCGCCAAGCCAGCTTATGGTGTCAGTAAACAACGTGTCATGTCTCATCTACAAACGGCACATGCCATAACTGATTCTGCTCAAAGTACTGAAGTTGAGACACTGAAGAGACAAATAGCAGATATTAGTGCTCAACTTAACAGCATGACGACTGAGAGCCAAAAACAGAAACTGCCCAAACAGAAAGCGAAGTCCCTTGCTTCCAGCGCCAAAGCTGAGGCTTACCCCATGAAAAAAAGAGGAACAAGTCAGCAGAGCCCCACTGTCAAAATGAGCAGCAAACCACGCCCTTGGTACTGCTTCCAGTGTGGGGAGGATGGTCACATCGCCTCCGCTTGTGACAATGACCCAAATCCTTCCCTCGTAGCCGTAAAGAAAAAACAGCTGAGAGAAAAACAGGCTACATGGGAATCCTCTAACTCCCCTAGCGATAAGGCACATTTAAACTGATATCTGCTCCCATAGAGGGACATATGGGAGTGACACCTGACAAATCCAGTCCCACAATTGGAAAAATTGCCTGGAAGAGAGCTCAAAATAAGAGGAAGCCCACAACACTTCCTTGTGGCCTTGTGGGAACTAAAATTACAGCTCTGGTAAATATTGCAGGAAAAGCCACCAATTGTCTTTTAGATACCGGTTCACAGGTGACCACTGTCCCCCAGTCTTTTTATGAGCAACACCTGTCAAATCTAACCATCCATCCATTAGGCGATCTACTTGACGTGGAGGGTGCCAACGGCCAATTAGTCCCCTACTTAGGATATATTGAGCTTTCTGTTACGTTTCTTAAAGACTTCGTAGGGACTGACATTGAAGTCCACACTTTGGCATTGGTTATTCCCCACCTCCGCTCCGCAGCCCATGAACAGGTGCTTATTGGCACCAATACTCTTGATGCCCTTTATGCTGACCTTCAAGATGACCTGAATCTCTCCACTTTCCAGCCATTGTCTTGTGGCTATAGGGCTGTCCTCAAAATCCTCCAAATGCGCCAGAAAAGCTCCACCAGTCATAGCCTTGGCTGGGCAAAGATGGTTGGAAAGACACCTGAAGTTGTTCCGGCAAGACAGACCGTCATCCTCGAAAGCATGGCTAATGTCTCTAGTGCTCATTCTGAAAAGTACGTCATTATTGAACAGCCATCAGCCTCTTCCTTGCCCAGCGGCCTCCTTGTCTCAGCTAGCCTGGTCAGCTTGCCAAGGAAACAACCTTGCCACTTACCTGTTGTTTTGAAAAATGAAACAGATCATGACATTATCATTCCGTCCAAGACAATATTGGCAGATGTTAATACTGTTGTGCGAGTGCTACACAAAGAACAAACTATAAAGGAACCAAGCCCCCCTGCCGTGCAAAGGGAGCCCCCTCAAATGACAAAACTGAGTTTTGATTTCGGAGACTCACCTTTACCTCCTGAATGGAAAGAACGGGTAACAAACATGTTGAACTCCATGCCAGACGTCTTCTCCCATCATGACCTGGATTTTGGACATACAGACAAAGTCAAACACCGGATCAGGCTCAGTGACGAAACACCATTCAAGTATAGACCACGTCCGATACACCCCCATGATGTGGATGCCGTGAGAAAGCATCTTCAAGAGCTCCTTGACTCGGGAGTTATACAGGAGTCTGAGTCCCCGTTTGCTTCCCCTATCGTGGTTGTCAGAAAAAAAGATGGCTCTGTTCGTCTTTGCATAGATTTCAGAAAGTTAAACCTTCAGACGATCAAAGATGCATATGCCCTCCCAAAGCTCGAAGAGGCATTCTCTGCTCTCGCTGGTTCGAAATGGTTCTCTGTTCTGGACCTTAAATCAGGGTACTATCAGATTGAAATGGAAGAATCAGACAAGCAGAAGACCGCGTTTGTTTGCCCACTAGGATTTTGGGAGTTCAATAGGATGCCCCAGGGTATTACAAATGCACCATCAACATTCCAACGATTGATGGAGAAGTGTGTTGGAGAGATGAACCTAAAAGAGGTTTTAGTGTTCATTGACGACCTGATTATTTTTTCATCTTCCCTGGAGGAGCACGAACAACGTCTGAAGCGTGTTTTGCATCGACTGAAGGAATATGGACTGAAGTTAGCGCCAGGGAAATGTAAATTTTTTCAGACTTCTGTCAAATATCTCGGTCATGTGGTTTCTGAAAAGGGTGTGGAAACAGACCCAGAGAAGGTAAAATCCCTGACAACGTGGCCTGTCCCCACCAACCTAAAGGAACTCCAGTCTTTTTTAGGCTTCGCGGGATATTACCGAAGGTTCATTCAGGGGTATTCTCATGTCATCAAGCCCCTTACTGAACTAACCTCTGGCTATCCACCCCTTAGGAAGGGAAGTAAAAAACCGAAGAAAGCCACAAGCCAAGAGTATCACAACCCGAAAGAGCCTTTTGATCAAAGATGGACACCTCAATGTCAGGAGGCATTCGAACTGATAATCCAAAAGCTGACTTCAGCTCCAGTCTTGGGTTTCGCAGACCCCCAGCTTCCGTATGTTCTGCATACAGATGCCAGCACCCTAGGTGTTGGGGCTGCACTATACCAGGTTCAGGATGGCCAACCAAGAGTCATAGCGTTTGCTAGCCGAGGGCTCTCAAAGAGCGAAAGGAAGTACCCTGCCCATAAACTCGAATTTCTGGCCCTTAAGTGGGCAGTTACAGAGAAATTTTCCGATTATTTATATGGAACGGACTTCACTGTGGTTACTGATAGTAACCCGTTAACTTACCTCTTAACCTCAGCCAAGCTTGACGCAACAGGTTACCGGTGGTTGTCCAGCCTGTCAACCTTCTCCTTCCGACTGCAGTACAGAGCAGGCAAGCAAAACTTGGACGCTGATGCCTTGTCTCGTCGTTCTCATGGTCCACCAGAGGATGACCCGGCATCACTAAAAGAAAGTGAGAGGATCCGGCAATTCGCTTTGTACCATCTGAGCGATGCTGACACACCACACACTGTTCCTCAAGAGGTCATTCAGGCTATCTGTGACCGACACATGATCACCAGTGTCAGAGATACCAAGGCTGAAAGCCCCAACCCTGGGCTGACACTAGTTGAATCTCTTTCTCATCAGCCTACAGCTATTCCAGACTGTTTTCAGGAAGAGCAAGTGGACGGGTTCCCTTTTATTCCCTCATTTTCTGTAGAGGAACTCAGGGAAAAGCAGAGATTAGATCCTGCAATCAATGAAGTTATTGTTCAAATGGAGACTGGCAAAACCCCACCTCCCACCCTCAAAGCAGAGCTGCCTGAGCTTCCTTTGCTGCTGCGTGAGCTCAACCGGCTGGAGCTGCGGAATGGAGTGCTCTATCGACAGAGGCAAGACGGACCCAATATCACCTTCCAGTTAGTGCTCCCTGAGGAGTTAAGAGCAATAGCCTTGCAGAGCCTCCATAATGACATGGGTCACCTTGGAGTCGAGCGGACAGTCGATCTGGTAAGAGCCAGATTCTACTGGCCAAAAATGTATATGGCTGTTGAAAAACTGATCAAAACCTGCGAGCGATGTGTCCGCCGCAAAGCCCTTCCTGAGAGAGCTGCTCCGCTGGTAAATATAAAAACCTTTCGACCTCTGGAGCTTGTGTGTATAGACTTCTTATCCTTGGAGCCCGATCGGTCCAACACAAAGGATGTATTGGTCATTACCGATCACTTCACGAAGTACGCAGTAGCCATACCAACTCCAAACCAGCGCGCCCGTACTGTCGCAAAATGTCTTTGGGATAATTTCATAGCGCACTACGGCTTCCCAGAGAGACTTCTCAGCGATCAGGGCCCTGACTTCGAGTCGCACACTATAAGAGAACTCTGTGAACTTGCTGGTGTAAAGAAGGTGCATACTACTCCATACCATCCACGAGGGAATCCGGTTGAGAGGTTCAATCGCACTCTCCTCCAAATGCTTGGTACCCTTAGTCAATCCGACAAACTGCATTGGAAAGACATTTTGTAAAACCTCTCGTGCGTGCCTATAATTGCACAAAGAACGAGACGACCGAATTCTCCCCCTATGAATTAATGTTTGGGAGACAACCAAGGCTTCCCATCGACTTAGCTTTTGGGCTACCCACAAACACCAATAAGCTGTCTCATTCCCAGTATGTCAGTGATTTAAAATGTCGTTTGGAACAGAGTTATAGGATTGCCACCTCCAACGCACAGAAGAATGCTGATCGAAATAAGACCCGATTTGACAAACGAGTCGTAGACTCAACCTTGGAAGTGGGTGATAGGGTCCTTGTTCGCAATGTCAAGCTGCGTGGAAAGCATAAACTAGCGAACAAGTGGGAGGACGATGTCTATGTCATCCTCAGAAAAGCTGGCGACTTACCTGTGTACACAGTCAAGCCCGAGGGCAAGAATGGGCCAGTGCGCACCCTACACCGCGACCTGCTCCTCCCTTGTGGTTTTTTATCTGCCACTGTGACGAATGAACCTGTCAAACAGCTCCCTGTCAGGAGGCCCAGGACGAGACAATGTCACACCACTGAGAGTGAAGAGGAGGAAATCTCTGACTCAGAACTTGTACCCACTCGGATATTTTCCCCTTTCCAAACACCAGAGCCTGACATCACCGAGACTCACAAGTTGAGGAATGCTCCATGTATGATCAGACAGTCAAATGAACCGGATGTGTCATCTGCTCCAGCTCTCTCTGATTCTCCAGCATATGAGCGCCCAGCCGAGGACAGAGATGAGCTATCCAGGCAGAACGTACCTGAACAAGTCAGCCTACCCGAACAAGTACATGAAACAGACCAAAATGAAAGTGATTTACCTGATGTCGAATGTTCTGTCGAGAACAGTAACTTACCTGAAGACGTATACCCTGTAGAAGGAAACAGCTTACCTGATAATGTCAACAATACCCAGGATGAACAGCTTCCAGTGCTCTGGGAGGTGTCAGAGAGTAAAGGGGAGATAGAGGGGACTGGAAGTGGAAAGTCTGAGGCGAAAAGAACGGATGAGTCGGATGATATGGAAATGGAGAGTAAAGAGACAGAGAGACAGACAGGAATGGATACCTCTGTCCGGAGATCAGAGAGGACACGTCAACTGCCAAAGCGACTTGACTATGCGGAACTTGGAAAACCCTTGGTCACAGTGGTTAAATCATTCTTTCATGGACTGACCACAGCATTAGCCGATGCCTTGAGTGAAGAGGAAAGCTCCCTATACCCCCCTGACCTGCCATTCAGATAAATCATATTTGACTGCTGCCATGTACAGGGACGTACATGAATTCAGGAGGGGAGGGTGTAGCCCAGGCTCTAAAATGACATCCCTTTAACATTAGAACTCTCCCTTTTAAATAATTCATTTAAATTGTGAATAAACAATTCAATGAAAAGACAGTTAAAATCCTTAAAACAATTCATTTTATTTTGAAATAAATAAATAATTCAGTTTATTTTGAAATGAATAGGTAATTCATTGAAGTTGATTTTATATGCACCAAAAAAAACGATTAAAAGTGGTTTAAAAGTGTTTTAAAATGAAGAAAGGAAGACAAAAGAAAACCTGCAGAACGGGTTTCCAACCTAGCCAATCAGTGAACCCCGTGAGCCCCAGGTGATCAGCCCCGTAGTTTTACTTCCTGTCATTACTTCCTGGTTACGGACGCTGATACACTTGCCGCCTCGGGTGCTGTCCGATCCATGTGTAGATAAAACCGTTGTCATCCACTGGACCAGCGTGAGAGAAGATTTGATTTTCGCCGATCTGGCGAGGTGAAATGCTGTAAAGATCATTCATAGACTGATCCCTCGGTCAGGTTTTTTGTGATATCATCAAATGAGGTTCCAGCCACGTCCCAATGTCCATTGGAGTGCTTCCTGCTGGTTTCGTGTGAGGTTTCCAGAGATCCAGAGATTGTTTCCTGATCCCAAGATCTATAGATTCCCAGTGTGAGCTGGGTGGCGAGCTACATCGAATCTACTGGTATTGAACTGTGAGAGTGGTGAAGGATTTTCCAGATTCCCCTTCTTCACGGACTGTGTGGTAGGACAAAACAAACACTGATTCTCTGACCTTGAGTGGAAAAAGGGCCCCAACGTCAACTTTGGGACCAGAGGGTTTTATTTCTGCCGGCTTTATTATTTTAGTTTGTTATTTTTCATTGAATGTTTTGAAACAAACTGATGTATTTTCACTGTGTTATTCATTTATAATAACAAGTGGCCACACAAACTCAAACCATTGTTGCCTGTGTCTTTTGAGTATTCACAATATAAGGGCTCTTACAAACTTAAAGTCTTCTGATACTGGGGCAGATATTAGTATTGATTATTACTTACCTGTGCTCTGTTATTACATTGTAACAAGGGTTACAGTTGGACCAAATTTGTTCGCGTCTTTGGTACTGGCAAATCAAGGGTAGCTTGAGCAATGAAGCTGCATGTTTAAATCGACCGAAGTTCTCCTTTAAGAAAAGGTCAAAAGATGATGCTACATTATGGATTCTTGATATTGCATCTCCCATGGGCCCTGGCATCATGCCGGTGGGTGCCTGCATGTAGCACAGAGTCTCAGCATGAGATGGAGACCACACTTGCCCGTCCACTGACTTTTAGGATGGACAGGATCCTCAGTGCCCGCTTCACTCTCAGAGGATGGGTCAGAGGCACTCACAGACGTGGAAGACTCCAGCGAGCCTTCTGTGTCAGAGTCCCCCTCGAAGATCGTGGTTTCCCCTGATGAACCCTGCAGCTCGCTGTCAGATAAAGGCTGCATGACCATTTCTAATGCCTCTTCTCTTCTGAAATGCCTTTTCATTTTTGCACCCTCTCTGCTCACTAATGAAATGACCCCTCAGACAAGTTGCATGTTTATCTTTGGCTGTGACAGCAGCCAGGTGCATAAACACACTAACCGTTGTTTTTGCTTTGTTTTTGAGAACAGCAAAGCATGTTTTCACTCAAGCACCTTTTCAAAGACACATGAAACACATTCCTCAAAAGATGACCTTTTTTCACCGCTGAAGTGATCAGTGCATGCTTACAGATTCTCACACACACACACACACACACACACACACACACACACACCACACACACACACACACACACACACACACACACACACTCTCACTCTCACTCTCTCTCACTTTCTATCTCACACACACACACAGACACACACACACACACACACACACACAACATGCACACACACAACATGCACACACACACACACACACACACACACACACCACACACACACACACACACACACACACACACACACACACTCTCTCACTCTCACTCTCACTCTCTCTCACTTTCTATCTCACACACACACACACAGACAGACACACACACACACACACACACACAACATGCACACACACACACACACACACACACACACACACACACACACACACACACAGGCCCTGGTAGTCACCCGGCTCCATAATGTAACTGGCAAAAATACAAGAATTTCATGCATCGGCCTACAATGGGAAAATGGTCGAATCTGGTGAAATACATCAAAAATGTTAAATATCACTACTTTTCTTCAAAATGGCATGCTGACATTACAGAATTCATGGTTTTATACTGTAATGGTAGTGAGATTAAAAAATGTGGTTTTAATGGATGTCAATGGGGCATTTTTTGCCATGAAGGTGGTTAGAGGGAGTATTTGTTACTACATAAAATATACTAATGCAATCAAATCAATTTTGTTGGTAATCTTTGATATATCAAAGACTCTAATCACCACCAAAGCCCCATCAGCCTACTACTTATTATATGGAAAATAATACATTTTTTGTGTTTTTTTTAAAATAAATAATTAGTAATTCAAATAATAAAACTGGCATTTAAAGGGTTAAAATCCTGAAAATTATTGAATATTTGATCATTTTGATCAGGAAACAAGTTGGTTAAGGGATTCAAGCAAAAAAAAAGCAGAAAAAAATATTGATGTATGAGGATTTTATGGCAGATTTTGTGCGTGTACATTTTTGCCACGAAGGTGGTTAGAGGGTGCAAAATGCATTACAGGAAAATAAAAGACATGTAAGAGTAAAAGACACTGGATTTCAAAAATTTGACTAAAAGGAAGAGTTCCTACAAAAATCCATGCCACAAGCTGTAACACAGCCAAAATGATCGCTAGATCAAAAAAAAAAGTTGAGAAAAATGTACAAAAATGCCCGAGGAAGGCACAAGGGTTAAACTTCTTCCAGATGTTGAGTTTATTGTGACTTTGCTGTTGTAAACATTGTTGTTCTACTAACAGTCACAGTAGTCAATTCTTGGTTTTGTCACATGTTTAGATGTGTAGCCTGTATTTCTAGTTTGCACTTGCCCTCCAATAAACAGCCTAATAATAAACCAGTGTTTTGTTGCTTTTAAAGAATTGCAGCTGAATTGCATGTCTTCTAAACCTCAGTATTATGATAATGTGAATAAACTCATGTTGACAATAACTTGTTGACACAAAAGAAATGGCAGTTACATATCACTCACAGCTACACAGCATACACAGCTAAGAAGTTGGCTTTCTATAAGTACTTTGTTTATTAATTTTACATTAATCAATCTACATATTGTGTAATTAAGGCCCAAACAATTTTTCTCGCGCACGCTATGCGCGCGCACGTACTGTCCTTTTCTGGCTTCGAGCCCCTGCCCCTCTATAATCATGTGCACGTCCCTGCCTCAAACTGTATCCCCCTTTTCATTTGGGCTCCCTTCTTCTTTTCTGTTGTGCCAAACCTCGTGCTTACTTTTAATAATAAAGTGTTGTACATGATCATTGAACTCTGTCTCTTTCCCTCCCTGAGTAAACGAACCTGAGTGTCCTTTTCGTTTTGAAGTTAATAATTGACCTTTAGTACGGGTCCTTGGGCCCTAACCCAAGGTGGCGTTGTTGGTATTTTGTGTATAACATAGTAATAACCCTCGTGTTGCCACACATACAGAGTCACTTTATAAGTATTTTTGCACTACACTAGCAGTTACATGTAGCATTTGGTGTTGTTGTTGTTGTTGTTGTTCTATGTTGTTGTTGTTTGTTTGTATGTATCTCAGCTTCTTGGGAAACCTTAACTGTGTACTGAGTATATGTCTGGAATGACAATAAACCCTCTAGAATCTTGAATTTTACAACTTTTACGACAGCCAATAGCGGCTTTCCTTACTGAGGAGTTGCAACAGTGGTAACACTTCAAATACTGGCTGATGGTGGAAGTGGTGGTGTAAAGAAATACTGAAGTAAAGTACAAGTACATCAACACCTACTGAAGAACAGTAACTGAGTTAATGTACTTAGTCACATTCCTCAGCTGCTGAAAATGTTTTCTGAAATACTGAGTCTGTTTTCTGCTACTTCATATTTCCACTTCACTGCATTTCAGACACAAATATTGTACTTTTTACTCCACTACATGTATCTGATTACTTTAGTTACTAGTTTCTCTTCAGATGTAGAGTTTATACACACAAACATGAGATCAGTGTATAAAATATGATGCTGTGTTTTAGATTTAACCACACATAAGTATTTAAATCAGCTCCACCTCAACCAGCTGTAACTTTACCCAGTGATGAGATGTAAATAGAAAAGAATAGAAAGCCTTTCTTGTCATTGTACATCGAGTATACAACGAAATTTAGGAGTGCTTCTCCTATCAGTGCATTGATAAAAGGGTAAAAACAATAACATACATCGTGCACCGAGACGGAGAGCCAAGGGCATACCTTGCGCGCCACCATCACCCAAAAAAAAAAGTACATTAAACTTTCTGTCTGTTTAAACAGATTTTAAACTTTGAAGCAAATAAACAAGTTTACATTTATAAATGAAACACTTCAGAACACTGATTTAAATCAGAATGTTGTTTATCTGAGACGTCATTATGTAATATTAACATGAACATATAAACAAACTTTAAGCTTTTCATTGACAGAAAATGTAAAAGCAGTAAATGATGAGGAGTTAAAAACAAACAGATCAGCAGCAGAAGATCTAAAACTGACTTCAGATTAATGTTAGAGCGCCACCTGCTGGACAAACACTGTCAACACAGCAGAGGATCACAGAGGATCACAGAGGATCACAGTGGATCACAGAGGATCACAGAGGATCACAGAGGATCAGCTCAATGAAACATCAGCTGAAACATTCAGAGTGTTCAGAGAGATTCTCTCTGGTCCTCTTTTGCTTTTTTGATTCTATAATTAATCTGCCTTCTTGTTTTCTTCTCCTGTTTTACAAATTCACCAGTGAGCTCACAGAATAAAAATTAAATAAAAAGTTGGTTTGTGGCAACAACTAAGAAACAGTTTAATTCTAGATGTTAATACAGACGAGAATATTTCTGACTCAGTTCAGATTAACTTACTGTCACGTGTCCATATGTCAGATCTCCAGTTCAGATGTTTTCCATCGTTCTCTTTCACAACTTGACCCAAACGTGTCAACAGCTCTGCAGGTTCAAGATGCTTCTGCCTCAGAAACCTGTAGTGACAGTCTCTGATCATTTCCTTTAAGGGTGGATATAGATGCTCCCAAAGTTCTTCCTTTTGGTACAGATAAGCCACTCCAACTGATGTTTGACCAGTATTTATTTTCTGCCTTTAATTGACAAACACCGTGAAAAACATAAAAAATGAATAAAATGAATATTACAAACACAAATATTATTAGTGTAAAATAAAATACAACCACATACCGTGTGTCCCTTGTGTGCAAAACTTAGCAGTGGTTATCATCCTTTTTAATGTTGCACTGCTACGCTTCAGTACCAACTCTTTACTGCATGTAGCTTCCAGCTGAACACAGTCTTTCTATCTAATTGGTAATTGAGCATTTGAACACAGCACGCTGCGCACTCAGTCCTGTTCGCTGGCTTGGCCAGAAGGTGTCACCACAAACAAAGGAACCAATATACTTTTTCAAAATACCATTTACAATATACAAAGGGAAACAAAACAAAGGCAATAAAGACATTTAGATCTGTTGAGAGCACATTTTCTGCAACAGCTACAGACCTGGACTCTCCTCTCTGGGTGTTGATATCAGAACCAGTGAATGATCAAATGATTGATCACTGAAGAGGTTCAGGACTCTGCAGAGCTTCAGTTTGTGTTCCTCAGTGAAGTCTTCAGGCTGTAGAACCAGCAGGAACCCATGAGGTCCAGGATCAGAGAGTCTTTCACAGGTTCCTACATTTCTTCTCAGTCTGTATTCAGACATGTTGGGATGCAGCAGATCTGGAGTGTTGATCAGAACTATTTCCTATTTCTTTCTCCTTTACCCGTCCTCTGACTGTCAGACAGCGGTCTGGTTCTTCCTCAGTGTTGAACTTGTTCTCTCCCAGTATGAAGTTCCCCACTGAACTCCTCTGAGACCAGCTGTTACCCAGCAGATCTGGGGTGTTGTCAGAGGTGTAGCAAGCTTTTCAAAAGAGCGGGGGATGGATGTAGTGGTGTTTTTTTGTTTTTTTTTGGTGGTGTTTGGGGGGGGGGGGGGGGGAATGTGACGCTGTTACTGTGATGATAAATGACAGTTAAATATTGAATCTGTGTCTATAATAACCACTCCCTGACATAAAGTTATTATAGATTATAATGTCATATATCATCACAGTAACAGACAGACATACAGATTGTCAGAGCGGTATGCTGCTGTTATTCCACCGACACACGACGTTATGTGCCACTTCAGATTGTTATGGCACTGAGAGACTGTTGGATGGGTACCGCTCCATGATGAATATGCAGATATAATGCCACTGGGCTGGTGTGACGACAAGTACTGCCGTAAATGTATACATTTATTTTGTCAATGCTAACTGAACACATTACCATAAGTAAAGGAACGTATGTTATGTTGTTGGGATGTAAGCATTTAGACAGTAATTACACGTGGAACTCTTGCGATATGATAGTAAAGTAATATGTCTACATTTCTGCCTATAAACTAGAAAGAGCTAGCCTTAGCTAATATGGCTACTGTTAGCCCAGCCACCGTAGCCAGTCTTACTAATCGATAGCAGAAACTTTGAGCCAACCAACAGATTTTAATTATTAGGAGAACGCAATAATACATTACTTAATATAAACTTATCCAACAGTCTCTCAGTGCCGTAACAATCTCAAGCGGCACATACCATCATGTGTCGGTGGAATAACAGCAGCATACCACTCTGACAATCTGTATACCAGTCTGGGGATCGGTATATGCCGCTTCACCTTCAGCCACTTTTGGATCTCGACGTCACTCTTCACACACGTACAGATATATTCAGGAAACAGAGAGGAACCAGAAACAACGTCTGTAACGTTCTCTGATGATAAGAAATATAATTTGTTGACTTTTTCCAATTTTATGAAATTCTCTTTTCTGAAAGTTGTTTTTAAGTCCATAAATGGACAGGCCCCACAAGCGGTGTCTCAGACCTTTAAAAATGCAGACAACTGTAAGACAATGCCAAGGAGCATAACTAAGCAAAACCGTAAAGTTCGAAGATACAGGACAACATTTGGCCAGTCATCTTTCTCAGTGCAAGGTATACACCTATGGAATTCTCTACCATCAGAAATTAAATCCCAAACAGAATTGAAGACATTTAGTGTGAAAGTTAAACTGTGGCTCAAGCAGCAGCAGAAATGTGAACATTAACTTCTCTCAAGTCATTGTCCATACAGTACTTTATTCTATGTTTAATGCTAAATTTAACTTGTGTTTTTATCTGAAATTTATAACTGCAGCTGTGTTTATTTGTACCTATTCACTGTATTATCCACTGCCTTTGTATAATTGCACTTATTGTATACAGATTATTTTATTCTATTCTAAAGCCTGACCAGGGACAAAGACTGCAAATTAGCTGAAGCTAGACGTCTTATGTGCATCACATTTTCCCATTCTCTGTGGCAATGCTGTATGTATCGTCCCTGTTAAATAAACATTGAAATAAAAATAAAAATAAAAAAAACTACTCTGTATATGTTCAGTATACAGGTCGGCACCAAACCACAGGATGGATTTATAATGTTTTTATGTGTTTACAGCTGCTGATGTATGTAACGCTGTTACTGTGATGACACATGACAGTTAAATATTGAATCTGTCTATAATAACCACATCCTGACATGTTAATGTGGCATCTGTGTGAATAAAAAACACTAACGTTGTTTTTATAAATATAGTGATTTTTAATGATCTAAGTACTAATAATAACAATCATGGAGACAAAAAATTAACAAAGTCTGTAAATCAAGATCAGAAACTGCAGCAGCAGTGAGCTGCTTTCTTTTCTGTTAGCAGTGAAGAGATAAACTCCATGACAGAACATTATAACATATGATAATGTATACAATAACATTTAATGGTAAAAAAAAAAGTAAAGTTGCAGCAGACTACCATTATAAATATGCACCATATATACTCTTCATTATTATCATTATTATTAGTACTAGTAGTATTTTTCTGAATATTCTTGACTTTGAATGGGAGCAGCTGTAACGCTGTAATTTCCTGTCGGGCATCAAGAAAGTATTTCTGATTCTGATTCATATATTATGAAGTCAGTTGTCCATATTTAAACTTAAATTTAATGAAACAAGTTGACAGTATGGGAGACAGATGTCACATTTACATGTCAGGATCTGGTTATTATAGACACAGATTCAATATTTAACTGTCATGTATCATCACAGTAACAGCTTTACATAAATTAGCAGCTGTAAACTCATAATAACATTATAAAACACATCCTGTGGTTTGGTGCCGACCTGTATACTGAACATATGAGGAGTAGTTAACTTTTATAATCATCAGCAAACTTTACAGATGTTGTTTCTGGTTCCTCTCTGTTTCCTGAATATATCTGTACGTGTGTGAATGTGTAAATGGGAGGTATTACCTGATGGTACTTCGTAGAAGGAGCTTTATAAACTTCACTCCATGGGTGTCATGTGTGAAGCAGCAACAGGAGAGGGAGCGGAGGCGGCTGCAGCGAGCGTAAACACAGAGCAGCCAGAGAAACTGAGCGGCTGTAGTGAGGCCTTTGTGCTAAACTGCAGAAAAACTGCAGAAAAAATGTTGAACCCTCTCACTGAGAAAACACACACATCCCCAACGGGTGCGACGCCCCTGGCTGTTGATCAGAACTATGTGTTTCTCCTTTAAGTGTCCTCTGACTCTCAGACAGCGGTCTGGTTCTTCCTCAGTGTTGAACTTGTTCTATCCCAGTATGAAGTTCCCCACTGAACTCCTCTGAGATCAGCTGTTCCCAGCAGAACCACCCTCAGCTCAGACACTGGAGAGAAAACACTGACTTAGAAAAACTTCCTCAGTGAAGACTTTGTATCATATTTACAATCAATGAGGAAGTCACAGTTTCATTACGGTGGACTTCTGTCATCCATTATTAACTTGAAACATTTGAATTCACAAATATTTAAATGAAACATGAGAGTTTGTATCCACATCTACAAACAGTGAGTGTAGATGTTAATACAGACAGAATGTTTCTGACTCAGTTCAGATTAACTCACAGTTGGGTGGCAGGAATTCAAAGCTGCTGCGCCTCAGAGGTGATGCAGATGCTCCTGATGCACACAGAAAATATAGATTTAACATTTAATATTTAAATTTAAATTTAACATTTACATTTTTTTATTGATATTCAACATTTACATTATATTTTTACAAGAGAAGTAAATATCACAAAGTTCACAAATATTGCTGTAAATCTGGTCAAAAGTAACATCAATAAATTCACATGTTTTTTAAACGTGGTTTGTTGCTGAATGTGGCGACTTTACAATTATTGTGCCATAATTGTCTGTTCTTTTCTTCTTCTCCTGTTACTCACCTGCTACTGGGGCCCTCGGAGACATCTTTGACTCCACCACTGGAAAGAACAAAACAGTAAATTAGAGAACACAGTGGGTTTGGATTTAATCCATGTTTCACACAATAACACTGACGAGAATATTTCTGACTCAGTTCAGATTAACTCACAAAAGGGCGGCTGTGACTCTCGACTGCTGCACCTCACAGCTGATGCACATGCTCCTGATGGACACAGAAAATATAGATATTGAATAATTTCTTCGTCCATATGTGATCTGTAATAAACCTGCTCATCAGTGATTGTTGGGGTCCACTAGAGCTGTCACAATACCAGGTTTTCACTTGTGGCCAAAATAATTCACCATAATGACATTATACATGACATAAATATTATGAAAACAAAATTCTGTCAGTCAAATTCATTTTGTGGGTTTTTTGTCTTTTGTCATAATACAGTTGTCAGTACAAATGTGTGTTGGCTCAGACATGATTTTCCACAGCAGCAGTAAATCAACGAGGAGCAGCCACACAACAGGTCTGTGCCACAATAACTAACAGCAGCATTTCTCCTTTATGCACCTACGCTGCCAAAGTTTTTGTTGTTTTTATGAGATAAGACGAGAGGAGAGGACAAGAGATGGTACAGGAAGAGGGGAAAGGCCTTTGTGTATCTGTATCTCTAACATTGTATCATTTTGTGACATGGACGCACTGAAGTGACGCTTAGAAACGGAGAACACTCTGTCCCATAACTGTAGAAACTAAAGTTGTACTCTTTCTCGCTACTGATGCGTCATATCAAGTCCAGATCACACACACGAGTAAAGCGTTAAACGCATAAACAAGGAACCTAACACTTACCTGAATATATCAGATCAACAAGTGTAACAACAAACATTGAGTAAATGTCAGGATTAAAGAAAGCGATGCTGAACACTGAGTCATGATGATCATTCTCATAGAAGGAAAAACAACCAAAACTTCACATGAGCATCAAACAGTAAAGTTACAGCAAACGCAGTCATCTGATAGAAATACGCAGGAAACACAGATCTGTGAAATAAACAACATTTGGAAGATCCACACTGATATAAAGACAGAAGGTTTTCCACATGCACTGACTGTTTCCTTCATCCTGGAGATCTCACTGTGCGTGATGCTGTCAGCTGTCAATCAAAGACAATCCACAGGTTCCCTCAGAGATATTTACAATTATTCATATAATTGTTCATAAAAGATCTTCACTGTGGTGATATAGGTTGATTCCAGAAAAAAGGCAGATGATAATAGATCATTTAAGAATCATTGACAGCCAGCTAGCCACACCCAGATGATGTAGACATTAACCCAGCGGGTGACACATAAACTAAAAGCTTGTTGTCAGATCACACAGGTGATGACTCTTTCTTTCCACTCTCTACTAACCTACACAAAACACAATCCTATGCACGTCCTCGCACGCCTCTGCTGAACTGAATACTTGGAGTTAATTTTGTGTCCAAGCCGGCGTTCACTCAGACACGTGGTGCAGCAGCACGTCACCTGAACTGAATCAACAGTGTTCAGCTGTCGACGCCACACTGATGTTAAAGTCCTCTCTCTCTGCCACACACACACACACACACACACACACACACATACACACACACACACACACAGTTTCCTTAGTGTTTAGTTTAATAGTCACTGCAGTTGGATAATAAATATTTATTTTGAAGTATAATTGATTATTGATCAGTTTTGCTGGTGATGAATTCTGTTCTATCGTACAGAGCAGTTGTTATTGGTCCCTGATTCCAGGCTGGTGCCCTGTAAAATAAATTTATATGAACACTGCATATTAACACATTTAACACATTTGACTGCGCCCGTTTACAAAACATTGACTTAGTGGTCAAAAATCATTCTTAAGGTGTGGGGAGGCACTCCTGATATGCAAATATACACACTAAAGCAACGAAAAGTGAGTTTTGCATAATATGTCTCCTTTAACTAAAGGTATAAATTCATGTGAAGATCTCATTGCATGAAATTTATAGTGAAACTGAACAACATTGAATGGAAGTTTTCTGTTTTATACACAACAGGAAAGAAGACTCAGTTCTTTATGAAGTGTAATATGTGACGGTGTGTTCAGGGTCTTACCAGACGGAGCAGATGATGAGGCCCCCATGATGTCACTCTGCTGGGAACATCAGAGTTTAAGAACCTGAAGAGAGAAAACATCAGCACGTGTTAATTCTCCTGTTTGTGCACTTGAGGACATGAAACACCAACAGAACACACGAGGAGTTCTCACACGACCCGTCCAGAGAAGGTTCTATTCATCTGACGGGACCCGGCTACAGATCCAAATTGTCAGCTTTAATTTATTTGAAGTCTCATTTGAAGAGAATGAAGCTTCCTAACAGTTTGGTGAGAATGAAGCACTAAAATAGAATATAATGTTTGAGACAAACTGCAATGCTGACTTGAATTTGTGTTGAAAAGCAGCTGATGGAGTATGAAGAGATGTTACAGTGAGAATGAATCAAATACTCTGAATCAGACTGAGAAATTCAATTAATCTCAATATATTGATGATTGGGAACATTCAAATATGTGAATGGAGTTCCTGACTTGTAAATATAACAAAGCAGTAGATACAGATTACAGACTTCAGCTTTAAGGGTGTTTTACTCACTTTTTGTCTCTCCAACAACATCATTCTTCCCTCCTGCAATTATGCAAATTGGGTGATGATGTCAGATTTTGACTTCTGGTGACTTTTACGACAGCCAATAGCAGCTCACCTTACTGAGGAGTTGCAACAGTGGTAACGCTTCAAATACTGGCTGATGATGGAACTGGTGGTGTAAAGAAATACTCAAGTAAAGTACAAGTACATCAACATTGAGTAAATGTACTTAGTTACATTCCTCCCCGTCTGTTTTCTGCTTCTTCATATTTCCACTTCACTGCATTTCAGAAGCAAATATTGTACTTTTTACTCTACTACATGTATCTGATTACTTTAGTTACTAGTTACTCTTCAGATGTAGTTTACACACAAACATGAGATCAGTGTGTAAAATATGATGCTGTGTTTTAGATTTAAGTGCACAAAAGTATTTAAATGAGCTCAACCAGCTGTAACTTTACTCAGTGATGAGATGTAACTAACAACATTAAAGTTTCTGTCTGTTTAAACAGATTTTAAACTTTGAAGCAAATAAACAAGTTTACATCTATAAATAAACACTTCAGAACACTGATTTAAATCAGAATGTTGTTTATCTGAGACGTCATTATGTAATATTAACATAAACACATGAATGAACTTTAAGCTTTTCACTGACAGAAACTTTTGAAGCAGTAAATGATGAGGAGAGTTAAAAACACACAGATCAGCAGCAGAAGATCTAAAACTGACTTCAGATTAATGTTAGAGCGCCACCTGCTGGACAGATACTGTAAACACTCAGGAGCTGCAGAGGATCACAGTGGATCACAGAGGATCACAGAGGATCACAGTGGATCACAGAGGATCACAGAGGATCACAGAGGATCACAGAGGATCACAGTGGATCACAGAGGATCACAGAGGATCACAGAGGATCAGCTCAATGAAACATCAGCTAAAACATTCAGAGAGATTCTCTCTGGTCCTCTGTTGCTTTTTTGATTCTATGAATGAATCTTCTCGTTTCCTTCAGCTGCATCTTGTCCTCGAGTCTTCTTCACCAGGATAAAGGAACATTATCTGCTCTTTCCTTGATTCTTCCTCAACTTAGAAATCATCTGCATCATGAAGTCACATCATATGTTCTTATTCTGCTCTAAAGATATCTGAGGATACATTAGACCACAGCAGTCTTTTACTGTTCCAACTCCTTTTATTAGGGATATGAAAGAGTTCAGACACTGAACAGAAATACAGGATTTTCACATGATATCATATTACAGGAATTCAATTAACAAATTATATCCAATCAAAATAAAGACATTCCCACACAGCTGTGTAGACTTGAAAACAAACATGTTATCGAGTTATAGGAAATCTTTTTGATGATTCAGTTACTTTTTAATTGTTAAATTAGTAGCACTTTGCCTTCATTTTAAAGCGGCAGTAACAAAACAAACAGTACATTAGCCTCTATGCCCCATTCACATAATCATCAAAGAAGCACAACCATGTTGATATTTCTCACCTCATTCTTAGTTCCATATCATCTGTCAGTTAGACCCTTCACCACTCTACTCTATATTTAGTAAGACCACCATCTCTGTCGTCTCTCTGCTGTAATAACTCCAATACTGAAGAAACCAGCTGCAGATTCCAACAGTTTAAATCATTTTCATACAATCCAAATCTACATTTCTCTCTAAAATACATAAAGCTCAGGTTCAAACCCACTTGAATCTCAGTAACCTGAGTGAACAGGTGTGTTCCACCTTATACAGTCTTGTTAGAGATCATTAATGACCAGCTGATGGCAGCTGACTCCAGACTTTTAACAGTACTTGTCTCCTCGCTCCTCTCATCTTAACTGGTTCTGGGCTCTCTTCTATTAATTATGTCTCTACTACCTCTTCTGCCCACGCTTTCAGAAGCATCAAACTCATTTCTAATGTTAGGGGGAAAATATCCAGCCACCGAGCCCACCTCCACTCTCCCAGCCACCTCCCTTTCCTACTGCCTACAGGAGATCAAATCAGATCATTTACAACTTTTTCAAAATGGACAGTGATAATGTTTGAACATAGCATTAGTTCAGGCAGGCCACGAAGTCAAGCTCAGCTCACAATCCAGCCCCCATCCTCTCTCTCTCTCTCTGTCTCCTTCACTCTCAGTCTGTCCTGTCAAATAAAGCCTCGAGGCTTTAAATACTATTTACAAACTACATTTTACTAAAGTCAAGAAGGCTTTTGTCATTTTTACAGAAAATAACAATGATCAAGTTCAATATTAGCAAAGATATAAAACAAAGCAACATTCAGTCTACAAACAACCTATAATATATAATGAAGGCATTAGACTGGCCCTCACTGATCAGGTGATTATGTAAAGTGTACTCTTTCAATATAATACAACAAATCATAATTCTGTTTTCATGTTCAGATATAAATGTTGTATTATATCTGAGCCAGTACTGTATTTATAATGACAGGCCTCACATTGATGACATTGTTCTCTCTGTACAATAACAGGAAGTTCCTCTCATCACAAGAACCAGGATTAAAATGTCGGCTGTAACCGCTCATAGTGTCAGATGATGCACACATGATTAATAATGAAGAATATGATCTGTGTTCAGCTACACAACTACAAGATCATCAGGTGTCCAGTATCAGAGTAATGTAACACCTGACTGTAGTCCACAGCTCCACCTTTGTTTAATGCCAGGAAAAAAAAATATAACAGAGTGTTGACTCTGCACACTTCATCACTGGATGATACATGCCCTTTTTTTTTTTTTTTTTTCCCACGACAACTCCTCCATCTTTCTTCTGAGGTCATTCATTTCTTTTTCCATTGCCTCAGTTTGCATTCTTGTGTCCCGTTTCATTTCAGAAGCCTGTGCTTCCATTTTACTTTTCAACTCTTTCATCTCTCTCTCATATTTTCCTTTAAGGTCGTCCTTTTCATTCTGCAGCTCTTCAACATCTTTCAAAATCTTCCTAACATCTTTTTCCGTTGCTGGCCGTGTGGTGTAGCAGCCACCACCATTTTCTCTCACCATGGTGTCAATCTTGTTCAGCAGCTCTCTGACTTGTTCACGGTTCTTCACATCTCTGTTGTTGAAGACGTGGTGTCTCCCTCCACACTCTTCTATTAGGCGTTTGACAAAGTCTAAACACTCTTCCTCTATGTATCTTTCAATTGGTTGATCCTTCAGATCGTCTCCTCTGGTGAACAGAACAATGATGAAATCTTCTGAATTTTCACCAAAGAGTGTCTTGATCAGTTTCACAGCCTCCTCTTCCTCCTCTGTGAAGCGACCGATCTGCAGCACCAGCAGGATTGCATGAGGTCCAGGAGACAACATGTTGATGCATTTTAGAATTTCCTGTTTTATTTCATCATTGGACAGAGTCGTGTCAAACAGGCCGGGAGTGTCGACAACAACAACACGCCGTCCATCAATCTCTCCTGATGCTTTCTGGCAAGACGTGGTCACTGATCTCTGACTGGCTCTGGACTCAAAACACTTCCCTAAAATAGTGTTTCCACTGGAACTCTTTCCACTGCCGGTCTTCCCAATCAGCACCAACCTGAGAGGCTCTCTGCTCTGATTTTGACCTCCTGTCTGTTTCATTTCCACATCTTTGCTTTCAGATTGAAGTCTTTGGAAATGTATATCTTGAACTGCAGCTTTACTTCTCTGATCTTCAGCCAGCGTTTCCTTTGTGAAGCTTCTGGATTCTTCTTCTCTCATCTTTTCCACATCGTGTTCAGACTTTGGTCTGATGGTCTCTTCACTGCAGGTGAGGAAGGCTCTTCTGTTTTCATGGACAATGTTCCTAATCTGCTGCATTAATGACTTGTGGTTGTATTCAGACATGTTGTAGTGTCTTCCTCCACAGTCTTTAAGGAGCTGATTCACAGTGAAACTTGTTTCCTTCCCCTCATGTGTGATGATGACCATCGAGTGTTTGAAAGCATCTTGACCAAACAAACTCAGGATGAACTTCAGAGTTTCTCTGTTCTTCTCTGTGAACTCAGAAGGTTTCACTAACAGCAGGAGAACATTTGGTCCAGGAGGACAAAGACTCACACACTCCTGCATCAAGAGCTTCACTCGTGTCTCAGACAGACTGAAGATGTCTGAAGGAGTTTTCACTAATGTAAACGTTTTTTTCCTCCACTCTCCGTAGTCGACTTCACATCTCTTAGTTTCTCCCTGAGATGTAAAAGCTCTCTTCCTCATGATGAAGTTTGATAGAGACGTCTTGTCGTCCTCACTCTGTCCAAGAAGAACCATCCTGAGTTCATGTTCTGTAAAACAACGACAACAAACAACAACATTATTTCAATGATACAATTATTGTTTTCCTGAAATGTAATATATGAATTTACTTTGAACTATCAGAGTTTGAACACTTTGCATGATGACTCCTTGATAATACTGTGTAATTCAAACAGCCTCCAGTTTACCTGTGAAGGGTCAGAACATGAACATCATGACTGTCACGCTTTGTTTTACACTTTTAGTTTTCCATTATTTATGTAAATGAAGCAGCAATAACTCAGTCCACTCAACTCAGCTTCACTGTAAATATCACTCCACACAAACTGTGTTGATCCTAAGTGCTCTGCATCACAGAGAGGAGACGATGGGCAGTTAAACTTTGAGATGAACTGATCTTCACTGCGGCAGCTTCAGAGCTGCTGCACACACTGAAGCCTGCACAGGCCTTTATAACATAAATGATAAAGACACATGTTCACACAGTGAACAACGTTTAAGGCTGGATTCTGTTTTCAGATTCAGCCATGCAAAAATGATGATCCCATTAAATCATTCTTTGCACTTCTTAATAAATAATATTTAGTGCACACTTCATCAAACATCTTTCTTGTTCTTACCAGCAGCTCCTGCA